>NC_088867.1:22699039-22894342 GCF_032884065.1 Artemia franciscana | reverse complement strand
TTGCCATTGTAAGTTTATCAGTCATTTTAAACTTAAACATTAATAGATTTCTACGTGAACATATATGTCTTAAATATCTTCAATGACGTCACCGTCTTAGCAAAAATGACGACAACTAACTTCATGGCGCCAGTCGACACAGAAACATGACGTCACCTGATCCACAGACAGACAACTTATTTTTTTATATATAGATAGATATAATTCTAAAATTGTCAGGTAATTTTCTATTTTGAAATAAAAACTAAAAATTATTGCTCAGACAACATAAACATTTTTGATATTTACATAATAGCTTTAGTGGTTCTGGACTGAAAACTAAATATGCTAATCAAATTAGGAATTGCAATCTTTTAGGTTGAAAAGGCAGATCCATTGGAATCATGAGAATCCGTGGAATAAGAAAAGCCTCACCCTCAAAAGGCCCTGTCAAGATTGTTGCCTCTATTACGTTATAACAGACATAACACGTCATTTGTGTCCAGGTGTCCCGGTCTGTAGTTTCGTTAGTCGACAAACATGACGTCAGACGACAAACAACTTCATGACGACATACAGCTCAATCCTTATAATGACGTCAGTCAACAAACATGACGTCAGTCGACACACAAACATGACTTCAGTCGACAGACAGACAAACAACATTATTATATATATATATATATATATATATATATATATATATATATATATATATATATATATATATATATATATATATATATATATATATATATATATATATATATATATATATGTATATATATATATATATATATATATATATATATATATATATATATATATATATATATATATATATATATATATATATATATATATATATATATATATATATATATATATATATATATATATATATATATATATATATATATATATATATATATATATATATATATATTGTAAATTGCGAATATACAACATTCTTTGCTGTCCCATTGTCTGTTCATATAAATAGATTGTCAGGTTTACCGACTCTTGAACATGCAACATATAATGGTCCATGAGAAAAAAATCCGTATTCAGATCTATACCTCATGATTCTAATGATTGCCCTTGAGCTTTGTTGATGGTGATTGCTAAGCGACCATTCCCTGTGTCGCCGTCCTCATTTATATATCCCCCTGTGCCCAACAGCGTCCCCTTTGTAGTTGTGTTCCTGTATCCCGGTCGTAATTTATATTCCTTGTGTCCCGGTCGTCATTTGTGTCCCGGTGTCCCAGTCTGTGATTTCTCTTTGAGTGTCCCAGGCGTCATTTATATTCCTTGTGTCCCGGTGTCCCGTTCGTCATTTGTGCCCCGGTGCCCCGGTCTGTATATACATTCGTTTTTGTATTGGTCTTTTTTTTAGTTTTTAGTTTTTTACCTTTTTTAGTTTTTCTAGTTACACCTCATGATTCTAATGATTGCCCTTGAGCTTTGTTGATGGTGATTGCTAATCAAACATTCCCTTTGTCCTCGTCGTCATTTATATATCCCCCTGTGCCCCCCGGCGTCCCCGTTGTAGTTGTGTCCCTGTGTCCATGTCGTCATTTATATTCCCTGTATCCCGGTCGTCATTTGTATCCCGGTGTCCCGGTCTGTATATACATTCGTTTTTTAGTTTTGTTTTTCTCCTTTATTTTTCATTTTTTTCCTTTTTTCTTTTTTTTTCTTTTTTAGTTTTTCTATTTTTTTTGCTTTTTTAGTTTTTTAATTAGTTTTTCGTTTTTTTTTCTTTTTAATTTTTTTGTAGTTTTTACCCTTTTTTTTAGTTTTTTTAATTTTTTTTTACTTATGTCCTGGTCGTCATTTCTACTCCCTGCGTCCCGGTCGTCATTTGTGTCCCGGTGCTTTGTTGATGGTGATTGCTAATCGAACATTCCTTGTGTCCCGGTCGCTTTCTCTTTGAGTGTCCCGGTCGTCATTTATATTCCCTATATGCCGGTGTCCTGGTCGTCATTTGTGTCCCGATGTCCCGGTCTGTAATTTCGTCAGTTGAAAACATGACGTCAGTCGACACACAAACATGACGTCACTCGACAGACACACACACACAGACAACTTATTTATATATATATACTAGCTGTTGGGGTGGCGCTTCGCGCCACCCCAACACCTAGTTGGTGGGGCGCTTCGCGCCCCCAAAGCCCCCCCGCGCGCTTAAGTCGTTACGCGCCATATTAGTTACGTGCCATTGTAGTTGTGTCCCTGTGTCCCACCTGTGAATATAGATAGATTAATATATGTGTTTCAAACTACGTAAAAATTGCGAATATACAACATTCTTGGCTTTCCCATTGTCTGTCCATATACAAAGCCGTATGTACTAATAATGACGTCATATGCAAACGCTCTTTTTACAAACAAACAAACATGCATACACACAACTCGTTTTTATATAGATAGATAGATAGATAGATACAATACAAATTAACTACGTAAAACTTGTGAATATACAACAGTCTTCGCTGTCCCATTGTCTGTGCGTATAAATAGATTGTCAGGTTTACCGACCCTCAAAGATGCAACATACAATTGTACATTGGTAAAGCAATCTGTATTAAGATCTATACCGCATTTTTCTAGTGATTGCCCTTGAGCTTTGTTGATGGTGGTTGCAAATGCTAATCGAATTGGGAATTGCAATCTTTTAAATTGAAAAAGCAGATCCGTTGGAATCATGGAAATGCGAGGAATAAGAACAGCCTCACCCTCATAAGGCCCTGTCAAGATTGTGGCCTCTATTAGGTTTTCCATTGTTTTTTTTTACGGCAAGTCGCGTGCCATTGCAAAGCTTTGGTGGGTTGATATTTCTTAAAAGTATTATTGGTACGCCTATTTTTAGTTGTAGCACGTGTGGTGGAAACCCTGAAGGATCTATGGAATTTAAAAATTCAGATGGATAATTAACCGCTTCATTTGGTTCCAAAATACAAATTAACTGCGTAAAACTTGCGAATATACAACATTCTTCGCTGTCCAATTGTCGCTGCATATAAATAGATTGTCAGGTTTACCGACCCTCGAATATGCAACGTACAATTGTCCATGGGAAAAACAATCAGTATTAAGATCTATACCACATTTTTCTAATGATTGACCTTGAGCTTTGTTAATGGTGATTGCAAATGCTAATCGAATTGGGAATTGCAATCTTTTAAATTGAAAAGGCAGATCCGTAGGAATCATGGGAATGCGAGGAATAAGAACAGCCTGATGCCAGAATCAGTTTTATCACAAACGTTTTACCAGTACCTCCTGGCGCATCCAAAAAGAAAATTTCTCCAACGTTGTTATCGACACAATGCATTATCGTATCATAAATGTCTTTTTGTTCCGACGTTAACTTGGAAATGTTATTTTGTACATACGACAATAGATCACTCGTACTGTAACTTTGTTCACGATCCAATTCTACACAATTCTACATGTCGAAGCAGCAGCGATACGGTTAGGTGAAGGCATTCCCAAATCCTGAAGAGGTTTGTTTGCCAAACGTACGCACAAATCTTCTATAACAACTAAAGTGTATTTATAAATTTCTGATGTAAAATCAAAAGTCATATCTGACGTCTCTAGCTGTTTTCGATGGAGTATATCTTCGGACATTTTTGACTTATATTTTTCCCATAACTCTGTAGGAGCTGATGGAGAGCAAGTTGTTAAAATGATGCCAAACAATGCACGAATTTGACTTGGGGTTGACGTTTCGCACGCGTCATTGATGCAGTTATCCCAGTGTTGGTCATTCTCCAATAAATTCAGAGCTTGGCATGCACTACGGTAAGCGTCATGTATAGTACCATTTACAGTCCTCAAATACTCAAAGGATGTCGGACCGGGTACATTCACCAAAAGCAGGCGTAGAAAGAAGCATTCATGTTGATTGGGGTGAACGGTGTAGAGTCTTCCTATCGTGGTATCTTTGAAGATGGTAGGTTGGCCGTCGACTGACTTACCCTGTTTTCGACGTTCAAATACTTTATCTTTAGTATTCCACGTGTAATACGAAGGCACTTCAGTATACAGCAGTTTTTTTGCAAAAGAATCATTTTTGCAAAGCGAAAAAAAAGCTGTTAATATTGTATCCGGTGGATTCAGGACTCTTTGTTGCACGTTGGTTTCCCTGAAATAAACACGGCTTATCGACATTTTTATCAGGTATTTCAGCGGAAATCACATCATCAATTTCGTTCGAAGTAATTTTTTTATGTAGCCAGATTAGTATATGTGCGTGTGGCAAACCTCGTTTTTGCCATTCCACTGAGTACATCCAGCATCGCACTGACCCAAACACTTCAAGTTTTACAATATAGTTTATCAGTGATTTCAACTTTTGCCGGAAGACACGGGCCGTAATGTCATGCCTATGAACCACCGATTGTCCTTGAAGTAAAAGCTGCAGTACCTCGTCCCAAGATTGAT
This sequence comes from Artemia franciscana, assembly GCF_032884065.1. Lineage (NCBI taxonomy): Eukaryota > Metazoa > Arthropoda > Branchiopoda > Anostraca > Artemiidae > Artemia > Artemia franciscana. Next base: position 22,889,911 of record NC_088867.1, on the reverse strand, counting down.
TACATGTAAATGTAATAAATAAATCTGGACGACCATAGAGACGAACATACGCAATAGCATCTTGAGCATATTCATGCATATGACGGGGACTGCCAGCATATGACGAAGGTAAAATTGTTAATCTTCCAACGTTTGTGTATTACCGTCATTTATAACTGCATCTCGCAAATGAATGTATTGTTCAGAGCGGAGCTTGGTCTGATTCAGGCGGATATATAGCAAACGTTCTGATTCAATTTTAGAATACATATCAACGACGAATTGGTGAAACAATTCACGGCATTTTGTAATATAATTTTCTTCATCCTGCCGAATCATTAGTCTATAGGAATAATAATGCATTGCACTGCATTTCTTATTCATTTCTTTGTTAGTGGCTGGATTCATCAATTTAATATTAAAGTGATAGCCGTCGGCTCCATCCCAAAAAATGATAGGATATTGTAGGGCATCGTAGCATCGATGAGTTTCAGCAATTCTTAACAACTGAGCGTTTCGCTTATGAAGAATAATATCTAGAGGTGAAAACTGATCACCGACCATAACGATTGCCACTTCGTCGATAGTTGGAGCATTGTATCTACGCACATGTTGGCCAGGAGGCGTTTTGTCAGCGGAAATAACAATTTTATGCGTATCAGTAGGCATCAAATCGATGGCTGTTTTGAACAGACGCACTAAATTATTATTTTCGTGGAAAAGAAGTTGCAATTGGGAAACGATTGTCCTTTCAACGTTGGGAGAAATTTCGCAACGTGCATTCAATTCAGAATTTCTATCACTGATGAAGTACAATTGTAAAAATTTATGATTCTCGCCTGAGAATGGTAGAAGGAACCCTGCTCTATGATAAATTTGCCCTTTTACTTTGAAAGTAGACATAAATTGATCTGGATTTTCGATTTGGGCTCCAAACGATGTCATTTGGAAACATGAGTTGTATTTTCTGATTTTTGACAAAAAACGCTTAGATTCTGACGTAGTTCCAGTAAGGAAAGTCTTCAATGGCTCTGGTGGTGCAGCCAATAGAGGAAGTTTAACTTTTCCTGGGGCGCAACACATTCCCATTGTTTCACCATTGAATTTCAAGGCCTTGCAATAGGGACAAATTTTAGACATTGTCCCGATTTGAACACATCTACTCAAGCTATAATCATCGACTGGGTTGTACCTGAATGCCAGGCGATAACTTTCAGGTTGTTCTGATTCCTCGGCACGCTTTCTTTTCTTACTTTCTCTATCAGCAGCAAGCCTGATTTCTTGCTGTTCTTGTGATTCCTCGGCACGCTTTCTTTTCTTACTTTCTCTATCAGCAGCAAGCCTGATTTCTTGCTGTTCTTGTAATTCCTCGGCACGCCTTCTTTTTTCACTTTCTCTTTTAGCAGCAAGTCTGTTTCCGCGTTGCTCTGGTAGTTCCTCGGCACGCTTTCTGTTCTTTCTTTCTCTATTAGCCTCAAGCCTGTTTCCTTGCTGTTCTTTTGATTCCTCGGCACGCTTTCTGTTCTTTCTTTCTCTATCAGCCTCAAGCCTGTTTCCTTGCTGTTCTTTTGATTCCTCGGCACGCCTTCTTTTTTCACTTTCTCTTTTAGCAGCAAGTCTGCTTTCGCGTTGCTCTGGTAGTTCCTCGGCATGCTTTCTTTTCTGACTTTCTCTATCAGCAGCAAGTTTTTTGGCAAAGACTCTTTAAGCATCTTCATCGGCTTTTGCCATGGTAAGTTCATAAGTCATTGTAAACTTAAACATTAATAGATTTCTACGTGAACATATGTCTTAAATATCTTGAATGACGTCACCGTCAAAGCAAAAATGACGACAACTAATTTCATGACGTCAGTCAATACAGAAACATGACGTCACCTGATCCACAGACAGACACACAGACAGACAACTTATTTTTATATATATAGATGGATGTTCTGGTCGTCATTTAGACTCCCTGTGTCCCGGTCGTCATTTGTGTCCCGGTGCTTTGTTGATGGTGATTGCTAATCGAACATTCCTTGTGTCCCGGTTGAGTGTCCCGGTCGTCATTTATATTCCCTATGTGCCGATGTTCCTTCGTCATTAGTATCCCGATGTCCCGGTCTGTAATTTCGTCAGTCGAAAACATGACGTCAGTCGACAGACAAACATGGCGTCACTCGACAGACACACACATACACAGACAACTTATTTTTATATATATAGATGTCCTGGTCGTCATTTATACTCCCTGTGTCCCGGTCTGTAATTTCGTCAGTCGAAAACATGACGTCAGTCAACACAAAAACATGGCGTCACCCGACACACCCACACACACACAGACAACTTATTTTTATATGTATAGATAAGTTGTTTGTGTGTTATGTCTGTTACACTTTGTCTGTTACGCCAGATTATATCTTCTATATATATATATATAAAAATAAGTTGTATGTATTTTTGTGTTGAGGGTTTAAATGTAAAAACTGGGAAATGCATAAATATTTTGAAATATTTTGACAATAGATTAATTTAGTTTGAAAACCTTAAAAAAGATACTTGAAATTTGAGGTTTATTATAAATTGTTGAGCTTTAGCGAGCTTGGCACGAGAAGATTTTTCCAACTGTCAATGTTATAGAATGTTACCAAAAAGCAAAACCAGGCTTGCGGTTCAAAGAGAAAGGGCCATATTAGGAATGTGCAATTTACGTCAACGAAGGCGTGTCGAGGAACTACCAGAGCAACGCGAAACCAGACTTGCTGCTGAAGGAGAAAGTAAAAGAAGAAGGCGTGTCAAGGAATCACAAGAGCAACGTGAAAACAGGCTTGCGGCTTCAAGAGATAATACTAGATTAGGAATGTGCAATTTACGTCAACGAATGCGTCTCGAGGAACTACCAAAGCGACGTGAAACCAGAATTGCTGCTAAAAGAGAAAGTGAAAAAGAAGGCGTGTCGAGGACTCATAAGAGCAACGTGAAAACAGGGTTGCGGCTTCAAGAGATAATGCCAAAAGAAAGCGTGCCGAGGAATCACAAGACCAACGTGAAAATTATCGCATGGCATTCTGGTACAGCCCAGTCTATGATTATAGTAGATGTGTTCAAATCGGGACTATGTCTAAAATTTGTCCCTACTGCAAGACCTTGAAATTTAGTGGTGAAACAATGGGAATATTTTGCGCCTCAGGGAAAGTTAAACTTCCTCTACTGGTTGCACCCCCAGAGCCAATGAAGACTTTGCTTACTGGAACTACGTCAACGGCTATCACTTTAATATTAAATTGATGAATCCAGCCACTAACAAAGAAATGAATAAGAAATGCAGTGCAATGCATTATTATTCCTATAGACTAATGATTCGGCAGGATGAAGACAATTATATTTTAAAATGCCGTCAATTGTTTCACCAATACGTCGTTGATATGTATGCAAAAATTGAATCAGAACGTTTGCTATATATCCGTCTGAATCCGACCAAGCTCCGCTCTGAACAGTACATTCATTTGCGAGATTCATTTGCATTCATTAGGCTGGAAGATACATAAGCAGCAATGAAGCTGTTTGGCGAACTCTTTCATTTCCGATACATGAACGTAGTCCGGCTGTTGTTCATTTAGCGGTACATTTACAGAATGGTCAACGTGTATATTTTTCGGAATCCAACGTGCAACAAAGAGCCCTGAATCCACCGGATACAAAGTTAACTGCTTTCTTTTCGCTATGCAAAAATGATTCTTTTGCAAAAAAACTGCTGTATGCTGAAGTGCCTTCGTATTACGCGTGGAGTTTTAAAAATAAAGTATTTGAACGTTGAAAACAGGGTAAGTCAGTCGACGGCCAACCTACCATCTTCAAAGATACCACGATAGGAAGACTCTACACCGTTCACCCCAATCAACATGAATGCTTCTTTCTACGCCTACTTTTGGTGAATGTACCCGGTCCGACGTCCTTTGAATATTTGAGAACTGTAAACGGTACTATACATGACACTTACCTTACTGCATGCCAAGCTCTGAATTTATTGGAGAATGACCAACACTGGGATAACTGCATCAATGACGCGTGCAAAACGTCAACTCCAAGTCAAATTCATGCATTGTTTGGCATCATACTAACAACTTGCTCTCCATCAGCTCCTAAGGAGTTATGGGAAAAATATAAATCAAAAATGTCGGAAGATATACTCCATCGAAAACGGTTAGAGACGTCAGATATGACTTTTGATTTTACATCAGAAATTTATAACTACACTTTAGTTATTATAGAAGATTTGTTCGTATGTATGGCAAACAAACCTCTTCAGGATTTGGGAATGCCTTCACCTAATCGTATCGCTGCTGTTTCAACATGTGTGGAATTGGATCTTGAACAAAGTTACAGTACGAGTGATCTACAGTACGAGTATTTCCAAATCATCTGGGATGGGTAAAGTATTGCAGCAATGCAAACTTATTATTTGGGACGAGTGCAAAATGGCACACAGAAAATCGCTCGAAGCTCTGAATCAATGTTTGAAGGATTTGCGAGGGAATTCGAAACCCTTTGGCAGCACATTAATATTGCTTGCGTTTTCAGGTACCTATAATACCTAGATCAACCCCTGCAGACGAAATGAATGCTTTCCTGAAAAATTCTAATTTATGGGCATACGTAAAAACATTAAAATTAACTACAAATATGCGTGTCCGATTGCAAAACGATGACTCTGGTCAAACATTTTCAGATCAATTGCTGGCAATTGGAAACGGAAAGCTCCCAGTAGACTCAATTTCAGGACGTATACAACTACCTGCTGAATTCTGTAATTTAGTGACGTCCAAAAATGAATTGATTGAAAAAGTATTTCCGAATATTCTAAACAATTTTAAAAATAATAAATGGCTAAGTGAAAGAGCGATTCTTGCGCCCAAAAATATAGACGTCCACGAAATCAACAATATTGTTTTGACCAAGATTCGAGACCAGGCAGTCATTTACAAGTCAGTCGACACAGTTTTGGAACCAAATGAGGCGGTTAATTATCCATCTGAATTTTTAAATTCCGTGGATCTTTCAGGGTTTCCACCACACGTGCTAAAACTAAAAATAGGCGTACCAATAATATTGTTAAGAAATATCAACCCACCAAAGCTTTGCAATGGCACGCGACTTGCCGTAAAAAAAAACAATGGAAAACGTAATAGAGTCCACAGTCTTGACAGGGCCTTTTGAGGGTGAGGCTGTTCTTATTCCTCGCATTCCCATGATTCCAACTGATCTGCCTTTTCAATTTAAAAGATTGCAATTCCCAATTCGATTAGCATTTGCAATCACCATCAACAAAGCTCAAGGTCAATCATTAGAAAATGTGGTATTGATCTTAATACTGATTGTTTTACCCATGGACAATTGTACGTTGCATGTTCGAGAGTCGGTAAACCTGACAATCTATTTATATGCAGCGACAATTAGACAGCGAAGAATGTTGTATATTCGCAAGTTTTACGCAGTTACTTTGTATTATATCTATCTATCTATCTATCTATATAAAAACGAGTTGTGTGTATGCATGTTTGTTTGTTTGTAAAAAGAGCGTTTGCATATGACGTCATTATTAGTACATAAGGCTTTGTATATGCACAGACAATGGGAAAGCCAAGAATGTTGTATATTCGCAAATTTTACGTAGTTCAAAACACATATATAAATCTATCTATATTCATAGGTGGTACACGGGGACACAACTACAATGGCGCATAACTAATAGGGCGCGCAACGACTTACACGCACGGGGGGGCTTGGGGGGCGTGAAGGGCCCCCACCGACTAGGTGTTGGGGTGGCGTGAAGCGCCACCCCAGCAGTTAGTATATATATATATATATATATATATATATATATATATATATATATATATATATATATATATATATATATATATATATATATATATATATATATATATATATATATATATATATTTAACTACGTAAAACTTGAGAATATACAACATTCTTTGCTGTCACATTGTCTGTCCATATAAATAGATTGTCAGGTTTACCAACTCTTGAACATGCAACATAATAATTGTCCATGGGAAAACAATCCGTACTCAGATCTATACCGCATTTTTCTAACGATTGCCCTTGAGCTTTTTTGATTGTGATTGCTAATCGATCATTCCCTTTGTCCCCGTCGTCATTTATATATCCCCCTGTGCCCCTGGCGTCCCCGTTATAGTTGTGTCCCTGTGTCTTGGTCGTCATTTATATTCCCTTTGTCTCTTTCGTCATTTGTGTCCCGGTCTGTAATTATTCTTTGCATGTCCCGGTCGTCATTTATATTCCCTGTGTCCCGGTCGTCATTGGTGTCCCGATTTGCCGGTCTGTAATGTCATCTTATAATGACGTCATATACAAATCCTTATATACTTATAATGACGTGAAATGCCAACCCACAAACAAACAAACATGCATATATACAACTTATTCTTATATATAGACTAGCTGTTGGCGTGGCGCTTCGCGCCACCCCAACACCTAGTTGGTGGGGATGTTTCGCGCCCCCCCCAAGCCCTCCCATGTTTTTAACTACGTAAAACTTACGAATATACAAGATTCTTCGCTGTCCCATTGTCTGTACATATAAATAGATTGTCAGGTTTTCCTTCATTTTTCAGCTTTTCATTTTTTTAGTCTTTTTTCTTTTTCAGTTTTTAGTTTTTTTAGTGTTTAGTTTTTTTTCCTTTTATTTCTGTAGTTTTACCTTTTTTTTATTTTTTTTTTAGTTTTTTTTTTCTTTTTTAGTTTTTAGTTTTTTACATTTTTTAATTTTTTTTGTAGTTTTTACATTTTTTAGTTTTTTTCTTCTTTTGTATTAATGCTAAAGCCAAGGTTCGAACCTGGAACCTCTTGGACCTAGAACCTGGAACATAACGCTTTACCAACTGAGCTACTTCGGCTTGAATACATTCGTTTTTGAATTGATATTAAATAAAAAAAACTAATTTTTTTAGCTGAAAGTAAGGAGCGACATTAAAACTTAGAACGAACAGAAATTACTCCGTGTATGAAATGGGTTCTCTCCTCCGCAATCCCTCGCTCTTTACGCCAAAGTTTGACTCTTTGCCACAATTCTGCTTTTTAAAACAATTAAAAGCTTTAGCGTAATGAGCGAGGGATTGCGGAGGGGACAACCCATTTCATATACGGAGTAATTTCTGTTCGTTTTAAGTTTTAATTTCGCTCCTTACTTTCATCTAAAAAAAATTAGTTTTTTTTATTTAATTAACACGAAAGGATGACATTATGTCATTTTTTTTTTAACAAAAAATCATGCCGACATCTTTAGTTTGATCGACCTAGTTAAAAAGATTTTTTCTTGTAAAGTTTATTGTGTATATTAAAACAAGAAAAAGAAATCAATAAAAAATCATATGTGAAGTAAAGAACGTCGAAATTACAAAAAAAAGTTAGAATCTGGTCTGGTCCCTGATACGCATGCCAAATTTCACCGTCCTAGCTTTTCTGGAAGTGCTTAAGCTAGCAAAACCGGGACTGACAGACCGACCGACACACCGACAGAAATTGCGATAGCTATATATCACTTGGTATACCAAGTGCCATATTGGCCTTCAGTGCACTGACCTTCCTTATCGTTTTATTATATTTTTATTATTTGAAATTAGTTTTTATTTTCTTGTCCCCTGCTTTTTTAAAAAGTATTATACCTATTTTCTCTCATTATTATAAATTCTTTTAAATTCAAAGTGACTCAGACAGAAGGGAAAAAAAATTAGGCAGTACGGATATATAATATGACATCCTTGCGACACGGGGGATTGAACCGCTGACCTGTCGATCATGAGATCAGCGTTTATCCACCACGCTATCACAAGGTATGAGGATGTTTTATTTTTCTATTACTTCACAAAGTTCAAAAAATTTCTACAGAAAATTTATAATAGCTGATTTGTTTTTTCCTTTGGGAATGGGACTGAGGGTTAAGCAAAGCAATGGATTATTTACCAATCATGAATTTGATCATTTTATTTTCTTCTTTACTTAGTTATGCTAGTTTTTTTAATATGTTTCTTTTGTTCTTCCGATAAATGACTTATTTTGCGTTATCACTTTAATTCTGTCGTAATTTTTTTCTTTTTCGATATTGAAATATTAACATGTATTCTATATTATATTCTGATTTACTTTGTTTCTTCTTTTGAAAAACAAAATATGAATTAAATTATCAATCTGTACATAAAAATATGCCAAAATTACCCCATGGTAAGCAAAAAAAGACATTCTGCTATAGCACATACAGAATTTTACAAGTTTTGGGTTTTTATGGTATTTCCGTTTATAGAGGGATCCTCTGTCATGTCTTAATGTGATAATATGGAAAAAACTTCGTTTTTCTCAAAGAGTTAAAGAGGCTGCGTCCCAAAGTTGAACCTTAAAACGTACAGGAATTAGGAGAGGCAGTTGGGGGCTGCCGCCCCCCAAATCCCCCGCTTTTAAAGACTCTTTTGTACAGGTTTTTTGTTGTGGGGAGCTGCCACCCCCCTAACCCCCCGCTCTTGGCTTCGGAAAGGCCCTCTTTTAATTAACAAAAATTGAAATGAATGAATAATGGAATAACTTCGAAAAATGTTAAACACAAGAGGACAGGAGAACCATTGCGCCGAAACTAGTAATTAGTAACAATGAAGTCCCCCAACAATAAAAAAACCTGTACACAAGAGGCTTTAAAAGTGGGGGGTTTGGGGGGCGGCAGTCCCCCAACTGTCTCTCCAAATTCCTGTACGTTTTAAGGTTCGACTTTGGGACGCAGCCTCTTTAACTCTTTAAGAAAACGAAGTTTTTTTCATATTATTTCTGTACGTTTTTCTACAATCCATGGTGAATGTAATTTAATAATTCCTGTACTCCTCGTACAAGAATTAGGAGAGGAAGTTGGGTGGTTGCCGCCCCCCAACCCCCCCCCCCCCCGCTTTTAAATCATTGTATAAAATAGAAAAAAATAGATAGAATGACCGAAATGTTTCTTTTACTCATAAGAAGCTAATATTCTGTTATCTCTCAAATGATAGGCAGTCCAGGTGTTATCAAAATTATACACTTTTATTTTGATCGCTACGTCCAAAAGCCTATAATAAAGAATTTATTCTAAAAATGCCTTCTCATATAGGAAACATCTTTAGGTGATTATAGTAAATTATATATTATTTATCTTATTTAGCAACTATTTATATAAAATAAGTAAATATCCACGGTTCATTAAATCGAGAAAAACTTAAACTTCTTCACAACATTTGAAAATTCACCTAAAAATTGGCAATGAGCACTTAAAGGCTATTAAATATATACTTAAAGCATATTTATATCACACTTATTTCGGACATCGCTGAGGATTGCCCCAGTTGCAAAGTCCCCCAACAGGGTCAAAAGTCAGTTCTTTTGGACATTTATCTTACAGCTCCAGAGTCAACTCGTGCACAATTTATAAATTTTTTACAGCTACCAGAATGGGGGAAATTGCCCACATCGAAGCATCTTACACGTCCATTCCCAATCTTGACTTTTTCTAACTTATTTTCTTTAAAATTGTCAACAACTTCATCATCACTTTCATCATAATAGTCAGAATCACTTTCACTTAGGAGTGGATCTGGAGTGGGTTGGTGCTGTCTTTGACGAAGAGGTGAGTCATTGATTCTTCTTGGCAAACTTGGGCGTTGAAGACGAGTGAATGGCTGAGGTCGTTTTTGTATAAAAGGTTTCACAACGACTTGTTCAGAACTTTGCACAATAGTCACACTAGGAACAGATGAAACTTTTGCACTTTCATCGATTATTTCATCGTTGTCGAGATCTGCTAAAATTTCGAACTGTTATATTCTATTTCAAAATTAAACTGCTACACACGGGTTGATTTTTATATGGATTTTTCCTTCTCTCCTCAGCTATATTGTTTTTAATATCATCAGATCTCTCTCTCCTAACTTGGCCCAAGTTCAGCTGATACAATTCTATCCAGATAAATTGTGAATTTTCTCTCAAAAAAGGACAGATGGCGTCTAGGACGTTCATTTCTGATATGCTAGATGGCGTCTGCGTTCTGTTTGGAAAACATTTCCAATCAAGGAGAATTTCCAATTACATAATTTAATTTCTGGAATGGAGCTGGATTTTTATGATGCTTGCAGTCATTCTCGCCGGGCCGAGCTCATTATTTTGATGTACTTGAATGTTGATATTCGTAACTTTTAAGAATTTCAAAAATTAACATGGGACTATTAGACTATTAGGACTATAAGAAGACTATTAGGAGAGGCAAACCCCCCGCTTTTAAAGATTTTTGTACAGGTTTAATTTTTTTTCATATTAATTCTGTACGTTTTTCTACAATCCATGGTGGATGTAATTTAATAATTCCTGTACTCCTCGTACAGGAATTAGGAGAGGAAGTTGGGTGGCTGCCACCCCCCGACCCCCCCCCCCCTCGCTTTTAAATCAATGTATAAAATAGAAAAAAAATAGATAGAATGACCGAAATGTTTCTTTTGCTCATAAGAAGCTAATATTCTGTTATCTCTCAAATGATAAGCCGTCCAGGTGTTATCAAAATTATACACTTTTATTTTGATCTTGTGAAAAAAAACCGCCCGTAAGAGACTTAAACCCTTGACCCGAGGATTTAAAGTCCCACGCTCTACCGACTGGGCTAACCACTTGCGTGTGTGTAAATATAACTTTTAAATAACTTTTGAAAATTTCAAATTAACATGGGCTCTTATGGAGAAATGGGTTAATTAAGTAGCTAATGCGTGGTTTCTGGAAAACAGGGAAGAAGTTATCGAATCGAGCTGAAATTTCGCGGATTAGTTCCTGGGCCGTAGGGGACCTTAACTTGTGAATTTCAGCCCGATCAGACAACGTTAAAGGGGTGGGATGGAGTTGGGGGGTCGAAACTTTCGGGGGGTTAAGATTTTCCTACGAAACTTTCAAGGGCACTTACTCGGAGAATTCCGCATCGAATGAGTCTTCGTACACCCAGATCCGATGTCGGCTGTGACCTGTAGGCGTCGAGGAAAAAAAAGAAAATGAACTTTAAGTGGCTATGCGTGGTTTCTGGAAAACAGGGAAGGAGTTATCGGAGTTATCGAGCTGAAATTTCGCGGATAAGCTCCTGGGTCCTAGGGGACCTTAACTTGTGAATTTCAGCCCAATCGAACAACGTTAAAAGGGGGCTGGGGTTGACGGGTCGAAACTTTCGGCCAGATTTTCCCCATGAAGGAAAAGCTGGAGGGGGATGAAATTTGGCAGGTTTCTTAGTTGGAGCTCGGGCTACGAAATGCATCCCTCCCCATCCCTCTGCGACCACTGGAACCGAAGATCGCTTAACATTGTCGTGGTTCGCCCCTTTATAGAGGCACGAGTGTGCCTCCTTGAAATAATTTGTATCTCTGCATGCATTGGATTTACCTGGGGGTTTCGGATTTACCCAAAACCTGGGGTAAGTTCGATCTTCTTGAGATAGGTTGCTTTGATGCCGTAACTAACAGAAACAACAGAGATTGCGAGCTTTCTAGATTGTGAAGAATATTACTAGTATGATTAAAAGCAACATCAAATAGTTTTTATTTGTTTACTCCTAAATAATTTCAGGGCCAAATTAAGCTGAAAAAATTAGATAAGGGTTCAGGATTACTTCACTTCATCCTAGCTTTTGGTTAGTTTAAAATGGACCTGAACGTTTCAATTTAATAATCTAAACACTTTCTGAAATATTGCTAGTACACCCTTTTGACAATCTGCATCTTCATTGTAGGTTTTGATCAAGTTCAACATACCCCTAATCATTCCCTGAAAGCACTACCTTAATACCCTTAGGTTCAATAGTACCAATAGCTACAGTAGCCGTAGTAGTAGCATTAGTAAAACTATGCACATAGCACCTTATATTTTTTTCAAAATCCTCCTTAAAACAGGCGGAATAATTCAACTTATTGCCGCAAACATATCCTGTGCCATTGCTGTTACATCCCTTTGACAGCCTGCATGCATATAGTATATTCTGATTTAGTTCAATACTGTCTCAACATTCTTTCAAATTTTCAGCTTAATACCCTTAGATTTGGTTGCAGTACTATAGGTAGAAGCTATAATGATAGTAGCAATATCAGAAGTATCAATAGTTGTGGTAGTGGTAGCAGTAGAACCAGTAGTAGTAGCATGCAAATCTTTGCCTCTCGATTAGTTCATTATCTTGAACAACTAGGCCTATATGTTTTAACTTCATACTGCAAGCCGTTCCTAAAAAATTGCTTATACGCAGTTTTGAGAACCTGCATGCACATAGTGTGTTTGATTCAGTTTAAACTCCTCCCTGAATATCCCCTGAAATTTTCACCTTTATACCCTTAGCCTTAGGTGTAGCAGTAGTGACAGTAATAGTAGTAGGAGTATTATTTCTAGTTGTAGGAAAAGGCTACTAACAGCAGCAGCTGTACATCTAATAGCAGTAGTACCATGTTACCTTTTGGTCAGTTCAACACCCCATCATCAAGCCCTGGAAGTTTCAACTTAATATATCAGCTGTTTCTACGATATTGCCAATATACCCTTTTGATCAAGGAGGCACACTCGTGCCTCTATAAAGAGGCGACACACGACAATGTTAAGCGATCTTCGGTTCCAGTGGTCGCAGAGGGATGGGGAGGGATGCATTTCGTAGCCCGAGCTCCAACTAAGAAACCTGCAAAATTTCATCCCCCTCCAACTTTTCCTTCATGGGGAAAATCTGGCCGAAAGTTTCGACTCGTCAACCCCAGCCCCCCTTTAACGTTGTCCGATCGGGCTGAAATTCACAAGTTAAGGTCCCCTAGGGTCCAGGAGCTTATCTGCGAAATTTCAGCTCGATCCGATAACTCCTTCCCTGTTTTCCAGAAACCACGCATAGCCACTTAAAATTCATTTACTTTTTTTTTCCCTAGACGCCTACAGGTCACATCCGACATCGGATCTGGGTGTACGAAGACTCATTCGATGCGGAATTCTCCGAGTAATTTTCCTGGAAAGTTTCGTAGGAAAATATTAACCCCCCGAAAATTTCAACCCTCCACCCCCCCCCCCCTTTTAACGTTGTCCGATCGGGCTGAAATTCACAAGTTAAGGTCCCCTACGGCCCAGGAGCTTATCCGCGAAATTTCAGCTCGATCTGATAACTCCTTCCCTGTTTTCCAGAAACCACGCATTAGATACTTAATTAACGGATTTCTCTCCATAAGAGCCCATGTTAATTTGAAATTTTTAAAAGTTGTTGAGAAGTTATATTTACACACATGCAAGTGTTTAGCTCAGTCGGTAGAGCGTAGGACTCTTAAACCTCGGGTCAAGGGTTCAAGTCCCTTACGGGCGGTTTTTTTTCACAACATCAAAAAAATTTTGATAACACCTGGACAGCTTATCATTTGAGAGATAACAGAATATTAGCTTCTTATGAGCAAAAGAAACATTTCGGTCATTCTATCTATTTTTTTTTCTATTTTATACAATGATTTAAAAGCGGGGGGGGGGCGGCAGCCACCCAAGTTCCTCTCCTAATTCCTGTACGAGGAGTACAGGAATTATTAAATTACATCCACCATGGATTGTAGAAAAACGTACAGAAATAATATGAAAAAAACTTCGTTTTCTTAAAGAGTTAAAGAGGCTGCGTCCCAAAGTCGAACCTTAAAACGTACAGGAATTAGAAGAGGCAGTTTAGCAAACCCCCAGCTTTTAAAGACTCTTTTGTACAGGTTTTTTTTGTGGGGGGACTTCATTGTTACTAATTACTAGTTTCGGCGCAATGGTTCTCCTGTCCTCTTGTGTTTAACATTTTTCGAAGTTATTCCATTATTCATTCATTTCAATTTTTGTTAATTAAAAGAGGGCCTTTCCGAAGCCAAGAGCGGGGGGTTAGCAAAAAAACAAAAAACCTGTACAAAAGAGTCTTTAAAAGCTGGGGGTTTGGGGGGCGGCAGCCCCCCAACTGCCTCTTCTAATTCCTGTACGTTTTAAGGTTCGACTTTGGGACGCAGCCTCTTTAACTCTTTAAGAAAACGAAGTTTTTTTCATATTATAACATGTATAAAACCAACTCCTTATTTAGTAAATAAATTATGTTTTTATGTTCTCTCTCTCTCTCTTGTCATTTTTTTTAGAAATGTAAGGCTAGAAGTAGCGCAAGGGAGAGTCTATGCGCTAAATATGACAATTAAACATAGGCTTTGTCACAATTATCACTACAACTGAATTCCTGTTTTTCATTAGTTTTAAAGCAATACATTGATTATATACAATACGCATCGTTCGACTCCAGGTTTAATCCTTAAAACTCCCTGGATTTGAAACAATTCCCAACGTTTGATCTTAGGTTTAACTTCTTCTTCTTATGTTTATGAGGTCTGTGGATCAGTATGATGTTCATTAATCTCTTAGACATTACAGGAAAAACTCCACTGATTATTGAAAGCTTCTGGCAATATTCCTAGAAAAAAAAACTGCCGGTTGACAGCAATCAACCTTCTGCTAGTAATAATGGCGTCTTCTCGGGATTGATATCATCAACCTATAAATAATAGCTTCTAATTCATGTGACAGGGACCAATTGATTAGAGCATCAATGAGTTTAATGCTGAAAACTCTTTGAATTTGAACTGGGGAAGCTAGCAACAGGCACATTATCACCGATTATATGAATAACTTGGGGTGATTTGTGGATTTGCAGAGTCGAAAATTTAGCATTATCTGTCAGGAGATATAATTCTATGACTGCTTCTTCATTTCATTAGTCCACAAACGGTTCTCTAGTTTTAACAGTTAGACTCCAAGCTGCAATATAATTTTGATTATAAGTTGAAATATAAGTTTAAGCTTGTAAGGTGAAGATTTATACAACAAATTTTTCATTGAACCTTTTTGAAGATCGGGCTCATGCTTCGCCCTAACTTCTTTCTCACAAGGCAGAGAAGATTTGACTCCCACAGTTATTCCAATTTTAAGCTTATTCCATAAGGGTTGTACAAATTATAATTTACTTTTAGCTGATGATTTGGTATCCAAAAAACAGTTGATATCATCCCTTTTCTTTATTTTTTTTCTTATCACAGCCCTCTCTTGACCCGTTAATAGTGCTAAAATAGCATCAATCAATTGAATCATTTTAGATGGCAGTTCGAGTATTCATTCATACAGGAAAAACGTAAAAAGTTTAAAATTGGATATGAACTGATAAAATCCAAACTATTATGGCTGAAGATTTTGTGAGTTTACGAATGCAAATTCTACCTTAGTAATTTTAACTGCCCTTTAGTTATATTATAGCCGTTACTTAGCCTCCTACTTCCTAGAATAACCCCATTTATGGTCAGAACCCATATTCTCATGGCAACTTTCAGCATAATGGCCTTTATTTTGCTTAGTTAGGCTGATTTTATAATTCCTAACTAGCAACTCCAAGAAAAGTTTGAATTGGATTAAGGTCTAGATAAGAGTTATTTTGCTATCTTGGAAAGTAGTTAAGCTTGGTGATTCAAACTCTCAGATATGGGTCCAAAGCCAAAATAATACCCCCCCCCCTTAAAGTGGCTAACTTTGATGAACATGTGTAAATATTATGCTAAAAAACGAAACTTTTAGAACTAGATCAAATGTTTGGTACAGCATAAATGAACACCAAAGAAAGTGTCCTGATCCTCAAACCTTTTATTGATCCTTTTACTAGCATTTTTATCCTCAAACCTTTTATTAGCATAGAGCAAGGGTCAGCAGCCTTTTGTTGTAAAAGGACAAAAAATTTATGCAGGAATATTATTCAGGCTGTACTTAGGTCACATGTTATTACTCTAATGTAGTAGTGTAGGTACACTATAATGATTAGATTATATCTACAGTATTTATGTACACATATTTTAGGCTTAAAAATGAAATGCTTAATATATGTTTTAGAACATTTATTGTAGTTAATACAGTCAGTGAGATTTTTGTTGCTGCATTTCACTTGCAAGTAGTTTTATATTAGCTTGCATTTTTGTAGCAGAGATGCATATTATTGCATCTTAATGTATATAGAATAACTGAGAACAGTTTTTTTTTCCAATTATACAGGATTAAAAAATATTGCTCACAAATATATGTACTACCAAACATGATAATCATTTGCTGTGCCAATTTTTTTAACTCCTCTTAGTTATCAGAAGGCAAACCTCCAATGAAATCTAGTAAGTTAGGTTTTTCCTTAAATACTATTTTAAGTGTGTTATTACTTAGAAAATCTATCATGTTGATTTGCAAATCACTTGGTACATGATTGATATCCACTGTTAAGCGGATTGTGAAAATATCCATTTTATGTAAGATCTTTTTGAAGTCAGCAAATTGTTGTTCAAATTCAGTTTAAAGTTGCATTAATGCACTGTTCATTTTACTATTTTGCCAAACAAAATTTATACCCCTTCTGCTGCTTTCTTACAATTTGGAAAAATAATTGAGCTTCCTTTTGTTGATATGCTTGATAAATATTGTTAGTTTCATTTCAAATGCTGTAGCATTTGAATACATCTGGCATATCAATTTATTTTTTCCTTGTAAACATGTATGAATAGATTCAGTTCTGAAGTCAAATCAATTAAAAACCCAAAATTGGCAACCACTGCTTGTTGTGAATTTTGGGTGTTACCCTTCCTGTTATCTTTATGAAATTATAAGTTTCTCTTTTAAATGAAAAAATCATTGAAGTATTGCACCTTGGCTTAGCCATCTTACTTCACAGTAATACATCACATCACCATATTCAGCTTCCATGTTTTCCAAAAAAATTTTAAACTAACAATAAGCAAGTCCACTTTTTCTTATAATATAAATAGCAAATATAACAGTATCCATTGTTGCTTTCCACAATAAAACCTTGGAACACAATGCTTCTTGATGAAAATTGCAGTGAAATGTATTTGGCTATTTAGATCCAGGCTCTAGAAGTTTGATGTTGACTCTTCTAATGATCATACCTGAATGATCAATTTATCCCAGCTCAAGCTTCTTGAACCAAGAGCTTGTTCCAAGTGGTGAAATAAATCTTTTCCCTTTGTAGTTCCATTGAGACTGCATACTTTAAGTAGCTCCTCATATACATGAGAGTTTTCATCAATTCCTTGTACAAATATTAAGAATTATGCTTAATCCAACATGGATGCACTGCTGTCCTTTACAAGTGTGTAAAAGACTGTTCTTTATCCTTAAGCTGCTCACACAAGTTAGTACCCAAGTTTGTGGTGCAGCAGGTGTAAGTTCTAGCCAAGAGACTGATTTCTTGATTTTTTTCTGGTTCTGGGTATACTTCCTCTACAATAGTTAAAACACACTCTTTTACAAGTTTGCTATCAGTAAATAGACAACCATGCTGTGATATTAGTTTGCTATTTGTCATTTATTCTATTATTATTATTATTATTATTGCTATTACTTAGCTGGCACATACAGCTGAATTGCTTTTGTCTTGCACAACATTAAAGATTTTTTGCTTACTTTTTGAGTGATAGTATCAAGTTAATGATCTTTTCTTGGATTCACCTTCAAGACACTCAAATTTGGTTTTGTACTCAGTATTGTAATATTGCTTCAAGCTATATTCCTTCACTGTGGAAATACTCTTTTGACAGATTAGACTCAATGGTTTTTTCTTAACTTTAGTAAAAAAATAAAAAATACAAATTTGGCCATGCTTCATTAAAAATCTCTCTTTCATCAACAATCTTCCTTTCATCAACAACAGAAATATGTGATGATACATAGTGGGTTATGACACAAACAATTCATTTATTTTCAAAAAAGGGCAGAAATTTGCTTCTTTGATCCAAAAATTGACATCAAGCACACTTTTACCATAAATTGACTAGAAGTTGGTGAACATGAAATGCAAAGATGTCCTGGAAGCAGTACCAGGGGCAGTAACAGGGCATAATAATTTATGAGTATATCTTCTCTATGGTAAAAGATAGAGTCCGCTTAGTCTGACCACTTCCATTTTTGAAGTCTGGCCATACAAGTGACATTTACTTTGGTACCATTCTCTGTTTTCTTCAAAATATAACCAGGGCAAAATCCTCTCTTATATACTACAGTTAAAACTCACCAACACTGATGTAGCTAAATACTTCTTCATTCACATCCTCCTCATCAGAAAAACCAGCTTTCAAAGAATTAACAATTTCATAATACATGACCAATTCATCTTCATTGTCAGATTCTATATACAGTGTTTCTTTGTGTGGATGTTTTTACTGGTTCTAGATGTTCACCCCACCCTGCAGAAAATCCCCCCCGCCTTGCAAAAAGATGACCAGTGGAAAATATCCTCCTCAGAAAACACTGGCCTACAGGAGGGGGAGGGGGGAGGGTAAATACAGACCAACATTTTTACCTTAGCAACTATCTCATCAACTACTTTGCTGATCTGTGATTTCTTTTATTTATTTTTTTCAAGCTGAAATTTATAGGGAATTAGTCCAAACTTTAGAAAATTCTGTGAAAGTGTAATATTTTCTCAGAGTTCTGATCATTGAGTAGTAATAATCCTAAAAGTTCTTCTTTAGGGCCTGAATGAGACATAAATCTAAAAAAGTGAAACTTGTCCTGTATTATTTATGTCACAAGACTTGCCAACTGCTATTGATAAAGCTGGAGCCAATTTCAGATCTTTGATATGCTGTGTGTTTGTACTCAAACAAATTTTAATTGCTCTATCTTTAATGGTTTCAGAAGACATAACTCCTTAATTCTTTTCAAATCTCTTTTGTTGTTCAAATCTTTTAACTGAAGCAAAAAATTGTAATTTTTACTGTACATGTTCTCAATTTATTCAAGAATTTAATGTATAAAAAAAGATGCAATTTTTTCATTACCCAAATCTTTTTTTTTTAACGAAAATGTAATTGTGCCTTCCATGGATATTTGTGCCAGAGTTGTACTTAAGGAGCCAAAGAGCCACACGCAGCTCTGGAGGTGTGCTTTGCTGACAACTGGTTTAACCCCTTCCTTCTCCTACTATACTAAGTTTGAATATCCTTTGCTCCTCCCTCTCCCCTTCCTTTGCCCAACAATACCTGGAATTTTCAACTCTATCCCCAAGCTGTTCCCAGAATAGCATAGACATTTAAGTGAGATGGATACACATAACGTCTTTGATTTACCTCTCCCCCAAGTAAAAAACAAGTTCAATTTGCCCCCTCCTCTCAATATTTGCTCCAAGTTTCCACTTGATCCCACAAGCCATTCATAAGCCTTATATATCACAAGCCCTATATAAGAGAGTAATCAGTAATCCAAATAATCAGCAATAAAAGGTTTATGTCCAATTTCCAGCACCCTAAATCTCCTCCTCTGCACTTCCAGCAAAATACATGTTTTCTTGTCCCAAAGAGCAATCTCTGAAAATTTAGAGTTGAAGTTTTGGATATATCTATGTTTGTTGTGGTTGTAGTATACTCTTTGGAAACCCTGGGAATCTTGGCACAGTAAATAATCTGTAAGAGCTTGCTTGAAATACAACTAATTAGCAATAAAAAGTTCTTGTCCTATTACTGGGACCATAAAATTTCCTCCGATGCTCCAAACAAAGTGTATGATTTTTTTTGTTCCAAAGAATAGTATCCAAAAGGCTGGAGACCTGCCCACCATTCCATTATAATACTTATCTGTAAACAGTGGGGAACTTGCAGAATTTGTATTGCCTTCAGTTCATATCACCTTCAGAATTCCCTGCAAGTTTCATCTTAATATCCTTAGCCATTTCTGAAACATTGCACATGTGCCCTCTTTCACTATAAAAGGTATATTTAAAGGATTGCCAATGTACAATGCCAAGTGTCATTGCTGAGAATTTGCAGAGACGTCCCTTTAACAATCTGGATGCACATGTGTCTTGATTTACCTTAAAATTACCTTAAATTGCAGCTTGGAGCAATATAAGGTTTTTCCTTGTAGAAACTCCAGAGTTTATAACACATGACACATAGTTGAATATATACACTTGACTAGTGGTTTGATGTTGCTGATTCGAGTGCTTCCCAGTTATACTTCCATTCTTTCTTTTGACCATTCGTTGTCAAGATGGTTCTTAAAGCTGTCTGTGGCTTGGGCATCAATGGTATCTGGCAGTAATTTGTTCCTGAGGTTGGCAACACGGTTGGTAAGAAAATGGGCGCGTTGCCCCTTTGAGGAGAAAGGCCTGGGTAACTTCAAGTTATGTCCCCTTGTACAAGAATTCTGAGACGCCAGAGGAAGAAGACCAGGAACTGCCTTTGAACTATTAAGTTTATGAACCAGAATGGCATCACCCCGTCTTCTTCTATAAACCAGAGTTGGGAGTTTCAGCTTGCATAGCCTTGTAGGGTAAGGGAGTTCATGCAGTCCACTCACCATCTTAGTGGCTCTTCTCTGGACATCTTGAAGAATTTTAACATCTTTTTTGAAAAAGCGGGGATTCTTTGAAAAAGGGGGATTCTTTTTTTTGAAAAAGAGGACTGATTGCCTCATAATAAATTTTAACTGTTAAAAAAGTCACTAGAACTTTGAATTTTCAGCAGAGCGAGTCCCCCCTGAAGTTCTGCAATTACCCCTTCCATTAAAAGTGGCCCGAGAAAAAAAGCAAAAAAACATAGAAGCCCCTTCACTCTACCTCTGCTGAACTACTGTCCTGCCTAAGTAGTATCATATATGAGGAGAGAAACTTCGCCCCCAATGGCCAGTTTTTCCATGATCTTCAATTATATTTTAGCTGATAAAATCAATTAATGAGTAAAATTTATTGCCACTCGTTAGTCGTTTGTTACAAACCTATGCTTTTGATTAGAGGGAGAAGGGAGGGTGGAGCTGTTGCTTCCTGTGAAAGTTAAGTAAAATAAATGTGTGTTAATAGCGGAGTGTTTTTTTCAGAACGCACAGTTTTTCTCAATTTAGGTCCTTTTAAGGAAAAAGCCTGTCTTTCATGCACAAGAATACAGGAAAATGATATTATATCAAAAGCAGTGCAATCTCAATTCTATGTTTGTAAATTCATCCAAATGTATACTTCTTTTTTTGGACGTGTTTCATTACCTGATTATGTCTATTCTGTTTTTGGTATAGAGATATCTTCAAAGGAGACAGTTCAGGATTTGGGTATCTGTTTTAATTTCTGCTCAAAATTTGAGAAACATGTTTCCGAAGCTATGGAAAATGCAAATTTTTTTCTTTTGCCTCTGATAAGATGTTTTTGTCAATGTAATATTTATGTTTACTTACGCTTTAAAATCTCTTGTTTAACTTCATTTGAGTATAAATTTTCACTTTGTTTTATTGTCCTATTGTCCTAATTCTCCATGTTTACAAAGGGTCTCCAGGCTCCAAATCCCTTCTTTCAATATTGCTAGAGATGCACCAATATAATTATGGGTATATGGAGTTTCTCAGGTGATTGATCATATTTTTTTCAGATTATTTTTTCAATTTTAGACATTAACCTTCAACATAACAACATCTATTTAAAATATTTCGAATTAAAGCAAAAGAGAAAATTGGCAATCATTCATTTGTTTTTAAGGTTGCTGAAGATTAGAATAGCCTGACACCAGAAGCTATGGAATGAACTAATAGAGAAGTAATCAAGTCTAAGGTTGTCAAACACAATGCTATAAAAATCAATTTGTTCTCTGTTTGGCTGTCCTGATATGTTTTTCATAAGTAATAAACATTATGCTTAACTTTATTTATTCCTTCTTCTCCTTTTTTCTTTACAGCATCTGATCTATTCAAACAAGTAAGTCTTTAACATGCATGGTCTACATTAGGCTACCCAACCATTGTGTTTAATTGATGTGATAACTTAAGATTAATGGTTACAGATAGAATTTTTCCCTTTTAAATTTAGACTTTGTAAGTTAAATTTACAGATGCTATTATCTCTATAAGATGGCTATAACTTCTCATAACATACTCATGTCTTTTTTTCTTCTTGGAAAAATAGGACATCAAAAAGGTACTTATTTTGATTGTATTATAGGACATTCAGAAGTTGGAATTGCTATGCAAGCAATTTTACGAACCAGCCAATCCATCACAGAGAACAGAAGCAGAGAAAGTATTGGTTAACTTTCAGCAATCTCCTAGGTACGTTATCTCTATAAGGGTTTAAAGCACATCCTGCCCCACCTCATTTGGGCTATGAATCCAGAGCCAAAGATATTTGGAATTAGGCAGATCATGGATGCGTGTTTATTTGTTAGTTTGTTTGTTTTTTTCCCAGGGGTGATCGTATCGACCCAGTTGTCCTAGAATGTTGCGAGAGGGTTAATTCTAATGGAAATGAAAAGTTCTAGTGCTCTTTTTAAGTGACCAAAAAAATTTGAGGGCATATAGGCCCCCTCCCACGCTAATTATTTTCCCAAAGGCAACGGATCAAAATTCTGAGATAGCCATTTTATTCAACGCAGTCGAAAAACCTTATAACTATGTCTTTGGGGACGACTTACTCCCCCACAGTCCCCGTGGGAGGGACAACAAGTTACAAACTTTGACCAGTGGTGCTTATATATAGTAATGGTTATTGGGAAGTGTACATGCGTTTTCAGGAGCATTTTTTGGTTGGGGGAGAGGGGTTGAGAAGAGAGGGATAAGCCGGGGAACTTTCCATCGAGGAATTTTCATGGGGGAAGAAAATTTCCATGAAGGGAGCACAGGATTTACTAGCATTATTCAAAAAAAAACAATGAAAAAATAAATATGAAAAAGTTTTTTTCAGTGGGAAGTAAGGAGCAGCATTAAAACTTAAAACAAACAGAAATTATTACCCATATTGGGGGCTCACCTCCTCCTAATGCCTTGCTCTGTACTCTAAAGTATTTTTTATTAATTTCAACTATTTATTCCTCGTCTTTTGTGATTCAGGGGTCATTCTTAATGGATTGGAACAAAATTTAAGCTTTAGTGTAAAGAGCGAGGTACTGACGAGGGGGCGAACCCCGTCATATCTATATATATAAAAATAAGTTGTCTGTGTTTTATGTCTGTTACACTTTGTCTGTTACGCCAGATTATATCTTCTATTATATATAAAAATAAGTTGTATGTATTTTTGTGTTGAGGGTTTAAATGTAAACACTGGGAATTGCATAAATATTTCGAAATATTTTGGCAATAGATTAATGTAATTTGAAAACCTTAAAAAAGATACTTAAAATTTTGAGGTTTATTATAAATTGTTGAGGTTTAGCAAGCTTGGCACGTGGAGATTTCTCAAACTGTCAATGTTATAGAATGTTACCAAAAAGCAAAACCAGGCTTGCGGTTCGAAGAGAAAGGGCCAGAATAGGAATATGCAATTTACGTCAACGAAGGCGTGTCGAGGAACTACCAGAGCAACGCAAAACCAGACTTGCTGCTGAAAGAGAAAGTAAAAAAAGAAGGCATGTCGAGGAATCACAAGAGCAACGTGAAAACAGGCTTGCGGCTTCAAGAGATAATGCTAGATTAGGAATGTGCAATTTACGTCAACGAAGGCGTGTCGAGGAACTACCAGAGCAACGCTGCTAAAAGAGAAAGTGAAAAAAGAAGGCGTGCCGAGGAATCACAAGAACAGCAAGAAAACAGGCTTGCGGCTGATAGAGAAAGTAAGAAAAGAAAGCGTGCCGAGGCTATTGCAAGGCCTTGAAATTCAATGGTGAAACAATGGGAATGTGTTGCGCCTCAGGAAAAGTTAAACTTCCTCTATTGGCTGCACCATCAGAACCATTGAAGACTTTGCTTACTGGAACTATATTATCTATATATATAAAAATAAGTTTTCTGTGGGTTATGTCTGTTACGCCAGATTATATATTCTACATATCTATCTATATATATGAAAATAAGTTGTCTGTGTGTTATGTCTGTTACACTTTGTCTGTTACGCCAGATTATATCTTCTATCTATATTAAAATAAGTTGTATGTATTTTTGTGTTGAGGGTTTAAATGTAAAAACTGGGAATTGCATAAATATTTCGAAATATTTTGACAATAGATTAATGTAATTCGAAAAACTTAAAAAAGATACTTAAATTTTGAGGTTTATTATAAATTGTTGAGCTTTATCAAGCTTGGCACGCGGAGATTTCTCTAACTGTCAATGTTAGAATGAACATTAACGCATTGAAAAACATTGAAAAAGATAGAATGTTACTAAATCCTACAGATCACTTTTATTAATTGATGAAGGATTGTATAAAGCCGAAGAGTGAATGAAAAAGACACAAAAAACAAACAAATTTTGCTCAGGCCACGAAGTTTCTGGGAGGGTGTCGTTTACACTAATCTGCTGGGGGTGGAAGAGTGGCGGTAAAGCTATCAATTTATTCATTATGTGTCCTACAAATGAATTTATGAGCTTTATTAAATGATTTATAACTTTTTTTTTAAGAATTTAAAGCAAGTTTGGAAAGAAAGCACTCGTTTTTGTGACAATTAGCTAGTAGCCTGATTTTCCTTGTTTACTGTGCTAGTGTCTACTCAAGGATATTTTGGCAATTTTTGTTTCATTTTCCTATAGAAGGGGAGGCCCATTTCTTGGTGCAGTTGTATAGATTTTTAGTAGAAAAAGTGAAATCTGTAAAATTGTCAACACTTTAAATTTCCGAAGCAAAATTACTTTAAATGTAACACTAAGTTACTGCTTTAATTGACTTTTAAAAGAGCATTAACTTTTGAAGTCACAAGACGGCTGGTGGCCAAAATTTGTCCATCATTTCTACAGATATAATTGTGAACTGAAAAAAAAATCCGATAAAGAATTTTTATCGATAGCATAGAATAAATGATCATTTCCTTCAAAATAAAACAGAACTGTTTGTGAATTTAAATTTATAAATTTTGGTTGCTGTCTCATTATAGCTCTACTTTAAAGTAATCTCTTTCTTGCAGCTCTTTAAATCAGTGTCAATTGCTGTTAGAACGAGCAGATTCCTCATATTCCCAGTTGCTAGCAGCCACTACGCTGAATAGGCTTGTATCAAAACCTGCTCAAATACTGTCATTGCAGCAACGCATTGACATTAGTAAGTCTTCTTTTGGTAATTTTAGGCTTGCTGTTCAATTTTTGCTGGCAAAATTGTGTTCGCACTGTTAGATTGGTTTAATTTGTAATCTCACAAAACTAGATACAAGCATATCTGCAAACTCAAGAGTCAGTAGTCGCAACATTGATCGAACGAAAGCTTGTACCAGAATTCTGGTCATCAACTCCATCTTATTATTTTACAATGTTGAATCAATATAGCGATGATAAAGTCTTCTTTCAATAATGTTATTTTTGTAACTGTAATTGTAATTTACATTCTTATTATACTTTTATTTAATTTCTATATATATTTTCTATAGTTTATTTTCTATTTATTTTCTAAATATATTTAATTAAGTAATTTCTTCAATTTTTGAGCGAAAAAATCTACTCAACAAGCGTAACTAAATTCGTGTTTCAAATTTGAATATAGAAATAATTAAATTAAAAATATATTTTTTTTTTCAACTAAAAGTAAGAAGCAACATTAAAACTCAAAACGAACAGAAATTATTCCATATATGAAGGGATAGCCCCCTCCTCAGTACCTATCTCTTCACGTCAAAGTTTTTGTTAGCGCTTCTAATTCAGAATTTTTTCAAATTAAACGACTCTTGTGTTTCAGGAGTCGTTCTTAAAAAATTAGGAAAAACAGTCAAACTTTATCATAAAGAACAAGGTATTGAGGAAGGGACAACCCTTTCATATACGGAATTTGTTCGTTTTGAGTTTTAATGTTGCTCCTTACTTTCATTTGGTAAAACTTGTTTTTTTTATTATTTAACTCCTGATCTTTTTTCAAATAATGTCGGTAAATCTGGCTTTCCTTCATTGGAAAATTCCCTTCTTTCAATGGAAACTCTTCCATGTAGAGTTCCTCCCAAGTAAAAAATATTATACAGAAGCAATGGGTAATTTTTTTTTGACTTACAGCCCTTTCCCAAAGGGCTGTGAATGGTCGTATATCCCCAAAGGGATAGTTATTGAACCTTTCAAATATGCTGAAAAAAATGACTATCAGACGACTTTGAAGAAAAAAGGGCTTGAGAAGGGGGTCAACTGCCCTCCATGTTTTTGTCACTTTGAATGGTCTCTGGAACTTCTAATTTCCGTTCGAATGAGCCCTCTCGCGATCTTCTAGGGCCATTGCTTTCATACGATCACCTCTGGGGAAAACAAGAAAAAAAAAACTATTTGTGTATAGGAGCTTGAAACATCTATAGTAGGGTTCTACGCTGATTTTGATGTTTTGATTTTTATTAAGATTCCTTGACTTTTAAGGGGGTGTTTTCCCCCCTTTTTTGAAAATTCGGCAAATTTTCTCGTTGCCACGAACTGTTTGATAAACTTGTTTTGTAACTAGTTTTAAAAAAATGACACTGAAGATTTAAAAATTCTATATCTTTATGCTTGTTTCTTTATCTACACTTTTAAGAGAAATGAATATTTATCAAGGAGATGCAGATGCTGCAAACATACTTTAAAATATACAAGGGAGGAGAAAAATTGATGGATTGTTTGCTTTCTCTTTGTCAGGTGAAATTTTACATCGTTAAAACAAATAGAAAACTAAAAAAAACTCAAAATAAAATAAAGGGGTTTCTAAGTGTTTAAAAATTGCATCAAATAATATTAGGTTGTAGATAATTTAGGATTTTCAATGAGTGATATAATGCGGTAAATTTAACACAAAATGGACTATTTAAGATGCTAAAGCAATTATTTTTGATCAATGTTGAATACTCGTGAATTTTCTTTCGTAAAACTTACACTTGTCAGTTACGTGCTTAAGGACTTATTTCCGTCACGGCAATGATCCTTAGGTTGATTTATTCTACTCCTGGTTAATTAGGATTAAAACGAATATGATAAAGTGGTTTCAATAATTATATAACTGTTTGTAAAATAGCTTAGATTTATTAGCTACCATTCCTTTACAAGGGTCTTTCCATAGTATGGTAGTCCGAAATAAAAGTGTATTTTCCATATATTCCTTGGCTTTTAATTATACGTTGTGCATATGAAAATCTTCCCTTGTGTGTTGATTGGTTGCCTCCTTATTTTAGTAACATGTACCACTACTTGCCACTGAGAATAAAAACTTAAAAGTATAATTCTTAAAAGCTTGCGTTTTGTGTTTTTGCATTGAATCTATTTTGATTCTGCCAGGCCGAGTCCCCTACGATACTATCTCCATTCGTGTCCTCATATTGGTAAGTTTTTGAAAAGTTGTTGAAAGTACTTCGCTGAAAGCTTAGCAGAATTTGTTTGAAGATTTCAAACTTCTCATTAGAGAATCTTTCCTTTTCTACTTCTGTTTTTTTTTGTTTTAATGGCAACCTTCCTTCTAGATATTATTTCCGATTTTCATCTGTTTACTCTAAGTACAATTATAAACAAAGATATCTTGAAATATTTGCATAATAAATAATAAGATAAATACAATAATTAGATAATCACCTGATGTATGGGTGGAAAGACAACATTGCCTCATAAGATAAGGGATGGCTGAACTTACACTTATTTTTAGCGTTTTTTTTTGTAACCTTCAACCTCACTTAAAGCCAATATCTTACACTACTTACTACACTGAAGTTTAGTATTGCAGTGCTTGGAAAACGGACTCTTATTCTAGGCACATTTTCTTTTTCCCAGAGGGTTGGGCCCAAAAAAAAACACTGATTATTCGAATAAGAAGCGCCAAGAAATCTAGAAATAATTAGGATGGGGGAGGGAAGAGGTAGAGGACCCCAGCTTGCGGGCATATCCTGTGTGCTTCTTTTTATTAGCTTTTGCACACTAAGCATAAATAAGTGAATCGACCTTATTCTTGAATAAGGAAGGCGATGCCTTACTTATAAACTTCAATAATGAAATAAGTTGTATAGCATTCCCGAAGTGCCTGTTGTTGATGTCAATCTAGAAATGTTTTTAGTAGGAGTTGTAGATCCTTAAAATGAATTTTTTGGGCTCAATAGTCAGTGAACGATCCAACTGAGATTATTTTGCTATGGAAAAGCTGGCATCCATATACGAATGATTTTGAGCTGCTGACATAACAGAAAGTCAATGGAAATCTTGATGAAACTCGATGAAATTGAAAAATTCTCTGGCGTATGTTTGAGCTCCATAGGGACTCAAAAGTGCTGTAACTTTTTGGCAGATTTGAGACAAAATATTTTTTTGAAGTCCAAATACCCCCCCCCCCCAAGAAAAAACACTGACTATTTCAGCTTGGATATCCCGAGTCATCCTCAAGATATAGTAGATCCGCTGTTTTGATAATCTGGAACCACATGGTGTCGTTTGATTTACCTATCCACTTTACTGTGAATAGATTTTAAGTCCAGTTGCGACTTTAAATCATCAGCATAATCTAAGTCCAGGAGCGTTTTTCCTCCCCTTTTGATTCCGTGGTCTCCATTTGCCTTTCCTGTGCTCCTTAAGACGAAGTCCATCAAAATGATCCATATGAAGGGGGATAGCACAAAACCTGTAGGTTACTCAGAGACAAAACATACTTATTTCCCTTACCCCTAACACAAAACTTCAAGTCGCCTTCTTTCTCCAACACTACTCGAAAGTTACAATGCCATCCTCTAAGACTTTCCCGAGATATTGTAGATTTGATTCTGTGGTGACCTGGATAGACATAGTGCCTATTGATTTGCCTCACCTCCCTCCAAGGTCAAAATTTCAGGTCTTCTTGCCCTCTCCCTAACGATCCCTGAAAGTCACAAGTTGATCCCCAAAGACATTCCTGACGTTTGCAGATAATTTGAGAAAACCAGTGCGCTTTTCATCTTTTGCTTCACTCGATTAAGCGGGCCTAGAATGTTAAGTAAAAAAAAAAACAAGTTTTTTCAACTAAAAGTAAGAAGTAACATTAAATCTTAAAACGAACAGAAACTATTACGCATATGAGGAGATTGCCCCCTCCTCAACACATCGCTCTTCGCGCTAAAGTTTTGAAAGTACTTTTTAAAGAGCTTCTTGTTGTTCTAATTAAACGACCTTGTGTTTTAAGAGTCGTTCTTAAAGAATTGGGACAAAATCTCAACTTTATTGTAAAGAGTAAGGTGTTGAGAAGGGGGAAATCACCTTCTTATACGTAATAATTTTTGTTCGTCTTTAGTTTAAATGTTGCTCCTTACTTTCAGTTGAAAAAACTTGTTTTTTGTTTATTTAGTTTCGGGAAGTTTTTGGAATAATACCAGGAAATTTGGCCCCACCTCCATGTATAAATCCCTTTCCCCAGAGAAATATCCTCTAGACAGTTCAATCCCTGTGAATATTTATCCCGGACAATTACCTTAACAGCTCGACGCGTACAACTGAGACGGAAAAAGAAAAAAACAGGACATTATAAAAATAATTTTGTATAGGAATTCTGGCAAATTTTCCCAATGTATAATTTCCCCTGATAAGTTCACCCCTAGGAAACTTTCCTCCCCTTGAAAAATTCCTCCATGGAAAAACCCAGCAGAAATTTCGCCCCCCGACTCAAAAATGTATAAATGCTTCCCAATAACAAACGCTATGCGTAAAAAAGGGCAAATTTTATAACCTGGGGGGTTCTAGGGGGTCATGCTATAACAGAATACATAGTTATAGGGCCTTTCAACTATGATGAACAAAATGGCTATCTCAAAATTTTGATCGGACGATTTTGGTAAAAAGGGTAAGGGAGGGGGCTTAGTTGCCCCTCAATCTGTTTTCACTTGAAAATTTTTGGTCACTTGAAAAGAGCACTAGAACTTATAATTTCCGTTCGAATGAGCCCTCTCACAGTATTGTTGGACAAATGGGTCGATACGATCAACCCTGAAAAAAAAGGCATCCGTGATTTTTCTACTGGCAGAAAAAACAAAATTACACATTTTTCTGATAAGAGCTTGAAACCTCTACAATAGGGTTTTCTGAGACGCTAAATCTGATGGTGTGATTCTCATTAAGATTATATGATTTTTTGGGGTGTTCTCCCTTTTTATCGAAAATCAGGCAAATTTTCTCAGGCTCGTAGCATTTAATGGGTAAGATTCAACTCAATGAAACTTATATATTTGAAATCAACATAAAAAACCGATTCTTTTGATACATCTATTGGTATCAAAATTCGTTTTTTTAGAGTTACAGTTACTATTGAGCCGAGTCGTTCCTTACTTACAGTTCGTTACCACGAATTGTTTGATTCTTCTTTCGTGCTACAAAACGTGCAGTTTCCTCTGGGAAACTGCGAATTTTAGGCCCTAACCAACTATCCCTAAGAACTCCCAACTGATCATGTCTTTTTTTAAATTAAAACCTATGATCATGATTAATTTACAGAATTTAGGAACATTACCTCTAGGACTAGGGGGGGGGGGGCTCAGGTCGACCCAGGAGTCACGCTTATTAGATTTTCAAAGTTTCTAAAAAACGGCTATCTTACTACATCTTAACTTAACTTACTTACTACATCTTAACTTACTACATCTTAATAAGATGCCATGGGGTTATGGGGAACATTTAACTGAAGAATTTTAAATTTCTAAAACCACTCATTCCAAACGAGGTGAAGCTCTTTACTAGGCCCTGTTTTTGGGGTTTCAATGAATTTTTTTCTTCGGCATTTGGGTTCCCTTAGTCTAAATACAAAAGGATGTAAGTTTCGAGCCAATCAGGAAAGAAGTTTTTGGTCCGTTTTTTGTGTGGGGGATATTGACCAGAAACAATTTTTCGTAAGTTTTATTCCTATTGGCCGAAAGACTTACTCTCTTAAGCTTTAATCTGACCAGAGATAGAAAAGGTATTGTCAAGTTTCAAGCCCCTATCCCCTCCCCCTCTCACAAAAAAAATATGTGCTCTTTTTTACACTGAGAATGTTCTCTAAAAGTTTAGAGCTAATGGACACGCAAGATAAAATATGCCCTCCTTTGTTTGTCCACTATAAAACCCCGCCTTCAAAGTTTTTACGACCACCCCTTTCATAGGAAATGGCGAGAAGGAAGGAAGGAACGATTAATACGGTGGAGGTACGTGGCCACTGCAATGTTGCCTCTGATTAGATTAATATTCCATTTTTTCGTAGGAAATTATGTGCTAAACTACCTATTGACGCATTCCAAACTCGCACCTTTTGTTGTACAGGCATTGATTCAACTTTTTTGTCGGATTACAAAACTTGGTTGGTTTGATAGCTACAAAGATGAATACGTCTTCAGAAATGTGACATCGGACATAAGGACATTCCTTCAAGTAAGTGGTGCCATATCGTCTTTTTCTTCTTCCATTGTGACATTTTTTCTGATGTCCAACAATAAGAGAAACATTACTGAATGGTGAAAATGAGTTGGTTGAACTTGATTAACCTATTAAAAATATTTTGTTTAGGAAATAGAGATTCCAAGATTGATTTCTCCCTGAATAAGCTTGAAAAATTGTCCCAGACTGTCTATCACTACCTCACAATTCAATTTTATCTCACTTCAAGCGAATTTTTTAATTATGCTGAAAATTTGCTTTCATAATGAGCTCGTTATGACTAGCTTATTGATATTCTTTGCCAAGCATATTATGGGAGTGTTTCTTGAGCTTTTCAGGGTTTTGCTTTTCCTAAACATGCTTGCTTTCAAGCAGAAGCAATTTATGCTTCCAATCCAATTTTGGGCTCTAAAGACTTGTCTCTATCATGTAACGTCTTGCAGAATGTTTACCCAGGGGGAGGATATGGCATAACCATTATTCACAAATGCTTTGAGTATTAAATGATATTCGATGACGAGCTATCTTATAAAACTTCTGATTTACATACCCAAAATTGTTGCGGATCGTGATATTAGGTATAATCGTATGATTTCCGATGAGATTTTTGTTTAAATGTTGCGTGATTTATGAGATAAGGGTAATAACGCTATATGGTGAGTGGGCAGATCCCTCCTTATGTAGGAATTTGAAGCAACTTTGGAATTCTAAACGTTAATGCCTGTGAAATTTAACGAAGAGTATTTGGAGCTTAAAAGTAAAAAACGAATATTTTGTGTCTGATTTTTGTTGTTGTTGAAAATGTCTCTGTCAAAATTCCAAGTTTCCATGCTTTAGAGTAAGATAGCTTGTGTTTTCAACGAAAGCATGGTTTAAAAGTCAACAGTTGCCTGGAAAATGTCCTGTTAAAAAGTATTAGTATTTAAGGATCGAAGTAAATGGTTCGGAAAAACTTTCGAAGCCGGTTCAAAAAACTAAAAAAAAAACATTTCTTTTCTCTGGAAATTACAAACATGCGAAAAGCAGTATTTCAGTAATTTCAAAAGCAGTATTATCATCCTGGTTATTTCCTTTCCACTTAAAATCATGAAGTTGTAAACATCATCAAACGGTGTTAACACCGTAAACACCAGGGGAGTAATATTGGAGAGTTAGGGGATTTGAAAAGACTAAGCAGTGCCTTTTAAACCCAAATAATGCCGTAAATCATAATCAAATAAACACCATCAGGTTGTTTATAATGGGAATAAAGTCGAAAAGAGTCTCAACATGACATGCCGCCCTAGTTATTTTCTTTTCCCTTAAAACCAGTCAACATACTCAAGTTGTAAATACCATAAAATGCTGTAAACACCGTAGACACCAGATTGTAGTACCAAGAGACCATTTCTGGAGAGTTAAGGGATTTGGAAAGACTAAGCATTGGTCTTTAAACCCAAATAATACTGCAAATATTGCTCAGGGTAAACACCATCTAGTTGTTTACAATGGGAACAAAGCCGAGAGCAGTTTCAATATAACGAAGACGAAATGCCACCCTGGTTATTTTCTTTTCCTTTAAAGCCAGTCAGCATAAAAAAGAAAACTAATAGGTATAGAACATTTTTTTTTAGATATTGGCTAGTTACGCCTTAGGGGACACCATGTGATAAAGTTCTTTATCTTGTTTTCAATGCATGCCCCCGGACACGATTTTTAAAAGCAAATAATAAACTTAAACTTGGTTTTGGAATGTCCGCACGATGTCCCAACTATCGAAGACCGAATAAGTACTCCAGGAGAGGCGCAGATACCATCAAGACATCCTGGCACTGTCCGAAGTATGATGGACCGGCTCCGGAGAGAAACAACTTAACGACCATTCTATGATCCTCTACAGTGGCGCCGAAAGTAGGCATGAACAAGGAGTCGCAATCATCATGACGAGGGAAACCTTAAGATCTCTCTTGAAATGGACTCCAATATCGCCAAGAATTCTCGTGGCGCGTTTCACTGGACGACAAGCAAAACTTTATGTAGTAGTCTGCACTGTCTTAGTCAGCCGGAAGTTCCGCTCCAGTATACAAGATGTAAGAGCATATAGAGGTGCGGACGTTGGATCAGACCACAACCTGCTAGTAACCATATTCTCCCTGAAACTGAAGAGGAATGAGAAAAAGGCACCCAATTCAGAACCCTAATTTGATTCTGACAAGCTCCTAGACCGAACGACCTGGCACGAGTTCGTTACCGAACTTAGCAATAAGTAGGAAGCACTCTACATCAGTGAGCAAGACGACCAGGAGATGATATGGGACCAGATAAAGAACTTCTACATTGAGTCAGCAAGCAAGGCCCTTGGGCACCGCGAGAAACCGAAAGACCAGTGGCTATTTGACCACACTTGGCAGCTCATAGAGGAGAGAAAAGTCGCAAAACTTCAGCTCCTTGCCTGCCATGACGCGAATCAGATCTACAAGACCGAGAATTACAGACGGATTGACAAAGCTGTCAAAAAGAGCGAGCGCCGAGACAAACGCCATTTCTACGAAGCAAAGGCCGTGAAAACTAAAGAAGCTGCCAAGAACGGAGACAGCAGGTCACTGTACAAGATAACGAACAAGATCATCGGGAAGAAGAGAGTCAGCGATGGTCCGTTGAAGGACGAAAGAGAAGGTCCCGAAGAGAAGAAGGAGATGTGGGCCAATCACTTTGGAAAAATCGTGAAGAGACCACCCCCGGCCGAGCCAATCTCCATCCCCGAAGATCCTCAGATCTCGCTAGACATCAACACCGAGCCCCCGACTGAAGATGAAATTCTGAAGGCAGCCAAAAAGCTGAAAAACGGCAGATCACCAGGAGGCGATCGCATCTGAGCAGAAATGCTGAAATGCTCCATGGACACCTGTGTCACCTATTGGAAAGATTTCTTCGGAACCATCTGGACGACAGTAAAAGTACCTTCAGAATGGCGCCACAGGACGCTCGTGAAGCTCTTCAAGAAGGGCAATGCCACGCTCTGTAATAACTGGCGAGGCGTCAGCCTGCTCTCGATTCCTGGCAAATTGTTGTCCCACATTGTCCTGTCCCGAATACAGCGTCACCTAGATGAATACCTGCGTGATGAACAGCATGGCTTCCGCCCAAACCGCTCTTGCACGGACTTGATATTCACCCTGCGAATGCTCACGGAGGAGAGCTGCGAGTGGCGCAATAAACTCTACACGATCTTCATAGACTTCGAAAAGGCGTTCGACTCATTAGACCGCCAGTCACTCTGGAAGCTCCTTCGCCACTATGGTATCCATGATATCATAGTAAATCTCATCATGGCGATGTATGAAGATACAACCTGTTATATGAAGACAGCAGAGGGAAATTCACGCAAATTTCCCATCCTCTCCGGCGTGAAACAAGGGTGGGTGCTATCCCCGCTACTGTTCCCGATCGTCCTCGATTTCGTACTGAGGAGCGTCGACCTGGGCTACGCCTAAATGATCGCCTGCTGAGCGATCTAGATTTTGCTGACGATATTACTATCCTCGAAACCTGCAAATCACGGCTCCAAGCGCTGCTCTCGAGCGTCCAACAAAAAGCAAAAGTTTTTGGACTCAATATCAACGCCAATAAAACCAAAGGCATGGCAACTAGCGGTTCACCTATGAACATCAAATGTGGTGACAATGACGTGGAACAAGCGGTCCATTTCAAATATCTTGGCAGCACCATCGAGAATACGGGATCTACAGCCAAAGAAGTCATCGCCCGAATTGGACAGGCTAGCAGCACCTTCAACAGACTCAAAAAAGTTTGGAGATCGAGTGCCTTCTCTCTCTGGCTTAAGCTCCGCCTGTTCAACAGCAACGTCCTGCCCGTCCTCCTCTATGCATCTGAAACATGGCATCTCAACCAAGAACAAGAGAGGAGAATTCAGTCGTTTGAAAGCATGGACCTACGTAGACTTCTCGGCATCCATTGGACCCAGAAGGTAACGAACGAGCACATTAGAAACATCACAGGTCAACCATCCCTCATCGAGACCATACGAAGGCGCAATTGGAATTACCTCGGGCATGTTCTGTGCATGGACGATTCCAGAATTCCCAAATCTACTTTTTTCTGGAATTCCTAAGTCTACTTTGGTACCCGAAGGCACCCGGCAAAGAGGAAGACCCAAAAATATACTCCGTCGTATCTACAATAACGACCTGCGGCACCTTCACGCCTCAATACAGCCAGAGTGGGAAGATATCGTCACAGCCGCAAGTTTCAGGTACGACTGGAGACTCTTCTTGGACGCCTTGGGCACCTCTGGAGGCGCAGGAGGATCTAAGGTCTAAGGATGTTCAAATTTGACTTACAGCTTCAAAGCTATTAGCTATATAGAATTATTATTAAATTCTATTAGCTATTGTGTAGAATTTTCTCCGTTCAATTCTTCCTTTAGGGCACTGTTAAATAAAATGTGATGGATGTTCAAATACTTGCTCAGCTAGTAATAGAAATAACCACACTTACAGAAACACAATTCTTCTTTAAGGGCACTATAGAACAAAATGTTATTGGTGTTCAATTACTTGCTCAGCTTGTATCAGAAATAAACACACTTACAGAAACAAAATTCTTCTTTTGGGCACTGTCCAACAAAATGGGGTTGGTGTTCAAATACTTGCTTAGCTAGTATCAGAATTAAACACAGTTACAGAAACACAATTCTTCTTTTTGGGCACTGTCCAACAAAATGTGATTGGTGTTCAAATACTTGCTTAGCTAGTATCAGAAATAAACACGCTTACAGAAACACAATTTTTCTTTTAGGTCACTGTCCAACAAAATTTGATTGGTGTTCAAATACTTGCTTAGTTAGTATCAGAAATAAATACAATTACAGAAACACAATTCTTCTTTTGGGGCACTGTCCAACAAAATGTGTTTGGTGTTCAAATACTTGCTTAGCTAGTATCAGAAATAAACTACTTACAGGTACACAATTCTTATTTTAGAGCACTGTCCAACAAAATGTGATTGCTGGTCAAATACTTGCTTAACTAGTATCAGAAACAAACACAGTTACAGAAACATAATTCTTCCTTTGGGGCACTGTCCAACAAAATGTGTTTGGTGTTCAAATACTTGCTAGTATCAGAAATAAACACACTTACAGAAACACAATTCTTCTTTTAGGGCACTGTCCAACTAAATGTATTTGGTGTTCAAATACTTACTAGTATCAGAAATAAACACACTTACAGAAACACAATTCTTCTTTTAGGGCACTGTCCAACAAAATATGATTGGTGTTCAAATCCTTGCTTAGCTAGTATCAGAAATAAACACACTTATAGAAACACAAAATGTGATCGGTGTTCAAATACTTGCTCAGCTTGTATCATAAACAAACACACCCACAGAAACACAATTCTTCTTTAAGGGCACTGTCGAATAAAATGTGATTGGTGTTCAAATACTTGCTAGTATCAGAAATAAACACACTTACAGAAACACAATTCTTCTTTTAGGGCACTGTCCAACTAAATGTATTTGGTGTTCAAATACTTACTAGTATCAGAAATAAACACACTTACAGAAACACAATTCTTCTTTTAGGGCACTGTCCAACAAAATATGATTGGTGTTCAAATCCTTGCTTAGCTAGTATCAGAAATAAACACACTTATAGAAACACAAAATGTGATCGGTGTTCAAATACTTGCTCAGCTTGTATCATAAACAAACACACCCACAGAAACACAATTCTTCTTTAAGGGCACTGTCCAACAAAATGTGTTTGGTGTTCAAATACTTGCTAGTATCAGAAATAAACACACTTACAGAAACACAATTCTTCTTTTAGGGCACTGTCCAACTAAATGTATTTGGTGTTCAAATACTTACTAGTATCAGAAATAAACACACTTACAGAAACACAATTCTTCTTTTAGGGCACTGTCCAACAAAATATGATTGGTGTTCAAATCCTTGCTTAGCTAGTATCAGAAATAAACACACTTATAGAAACACAAAATGTGATCGGTGTTCAAATACTTGCTCAGCTTGTATCATAAACAAACACACCCACAGAAACACAATTCTTCTTTAAGGGCACTGTCGAATAAAATGTGATTGGTGTTCAAATACTTGCTCAGCTAGTATCAGAAATAAACACACTTACAGAAACACAATTCTTCTTTTAGGGCACTGTCCAACTAAATGTGTTTGGTGTTCAAATACTTACTAGTATCAGAAATAAACACACTTACAGAAACACAATTCTTCTTTTAGGGCACTGTCCAACAAAATGTGATTGGTGTTCAAATCCTTGCTTAGCTAGTATCAGAAATAAACACACTTATAGAAACACAAAATGTGGTCGGTGTTCAAATACTTGCTCAGCTTGTATCATAAACAAACACACCTACAGAAACACAATTCTTCCTTTAGGGGCACTGTTCAACAAAATGTTATTGGTGTTCAATTACTTGCTCAGCTTGTATCAGAAATAAACACACTTACAGAAACACAGTTCTTCTTTTAGAACACTGTCCAACAAAATGTGATTGGTGTTCAAATACTTGCTAGTATCAGAAATAAACGCACTAACAGAAACACAATTCTTCTTTTAGGGCACTGTCCAACAAAATGTGATTGGTGTTCAAATACTTGCTAGTATCAGAAATAAACACACTTACAGAAACACAATTCTTCTTTTAGGGCACTGTCCAACAAAATGTAATTGGTGTTCAAATACTTGCCTAGCTAGTATCAGAAATAAACACACTTACAGGTACACAATTCTTCCTTTAGGGCACTGTCCAACAAAATGTGTTTGGTGTTCAAATACTTGCTTAGCTAGTATCAGAAATAAACACACTTACAGAAACACAATTCTCCTTTTAGGGCACTGTCCAACAAAATGTGTTTGGTGTTCAAATACTTGCTAGTATCAGAAATAAACACACTTACAGAAACCCAATTCTTCTTTTAGGGCACTGTCGAACAAAATGTGATTGGTGTTCAAATACTTGCTCAGCTGGTATCAGAAATGAACACACTTACAGAAGCAGATGTGACGTTGACCATGATGAAGCACAGAAAAATAGCTGGTTCATTCCGTGATGTTCTTCTTCTTGAAATCTTTCAGCTTTCCTGCACGCTTCTTAAACAAGCTCTTGAAAATTGCAAAAACTTAAATTTTAACGACGAAGCACAGTATGGAATTTTGGCAAATTTATTGAAGCTGGCTTACAATTGTCTCACCTATGACTTTATTGGTACCAGCCAAGATGAAAGTTCAGATGATTTGTGTACAGTCCAGATACCTTCCGGTTGGCGACCGACTTTTATGGATTTCTCAACTTTACAGTTATTTTTTGACTTGTTTGGATCTCTGCCCAATACACTTTCATCTATGGTGAGATTTTTTGATCTTGTAACTTATTTTAGGCAAATAATTTCTCAGTTTCTTTAGTGCTACTGTATGAAGTAAATAGTGCAAAGTCCTTAGTCATAAATGAATGTAGCCCAACTTTAAGCTTAAGGGGTATCAGAGGATTTATTTCTGGGAAGCTAGAACAATTTAGCAGCAAAAGCAAAAACAGCAAAAACAATTTATCACAAATACAATTAAAATTATTATATAGAGGTTTTGCCCTTACTTGCAATGATCAATATGTTTCTGATAAAGATTTACTGCTTCACTCGTAAAAAAAAGAATGTGTAGGCCTACACGTTAGAAAATCCCCTCCCCCGTAAATTTTCAAAAGTTGGTACTGTGTTAGTAGTTAAGTTATTTTTCCATTGCATTGGAGGATCACGTTGCCTTAAAAAAAAAAAAAAAAAAAAAAAAAAAAAAGTTTCAATGTGACAAAGGCAACGTTGCAATATGTTTCTAGTTTAGCAATTTTGCAGAATCTTGTTAAAAATAAGCCTACCACTTTTTTTGTAAAACATCGGGGGAGGGGGTCTAAAAAATTTTTTGGGGGGATTCTTCAACAAAGGTCTAAGCGGCTCACTTTATGCTGTTGAATCATGTAGATTTAAAATTCAAGTATGACTCTGATTTCAATAAGGTGGCTGAAAAATAGGACCTGGGAGAGGGGATTGGAGGGACAAAGGCCCTAGAACTTACCTTTGGGCCCTTTATAGATACGTTGAATAATACGACTGCTGTTTAAATGCGTAATAACAAGCCATCTTTTGATCAAAATGTATATATGGAGCCTCTGTTTTGTATGGGCTATTTCCATAACTTGAGGACTTGACCATTTAGGCTGTAAATTATTTCGCACTGGAGGCATGTTTCTTTTTTGGATTTTTCTCGAGGAAAGATATTTCTTTTTTTTTCAAATTATGTAAATTCTAGGGGAGTATCCGATTCTTGTCAGTGCTACCTCTTTGACCCATGAAATTCAATAAGTAAAACTAGTAAATTAAATCTAACAAAGCTTTTCGTTGGTCAAAATTCAGACGCTAACCCTCTAATGGTTACCAAAAGAACTACACCTTCAAAGGAAAGCCACTCTTTTTCAAGCTGCTTGATGCTATTTGTTTTTAGCTTCGTCAAGAATTAACTCAAGAGAAAAACGATCTAAATGTAAAATAGACAAGAAGAGCTTTTCTCTGTAGATAGAAACCGAAGAGTACATACAAGAATTAAACCATCTGAATGATGCTTATGCCCAAATAACTTCCTCAATCGCACCAGGCGAATACACATTGCAGAATATATATAGGGGAAAACTGGTTTAATATTTTGTATGCAAATTTTTTATTTATAATGAAGTTTGGATGCGCATCAAAGAGCACGTACCGGATAAAAAATATGTGAGTCTGATGTATGTATAAGAGTTGATCTGTATTTGTACAAGTAATAAATGTAATGCCCTTAGCTTTAGGTTTTTTTCACTTTTGTGCTCAAGAGATTATTGTAAATTGGAAGATAAAAACACATATATTTTTCTATCTATTATAGGCTATGACATAAGCGAACCTATGATTTTCCATGTTGTTCGAGATTGGGGTCTGTAAACCTCCAATTAAAGTACCAAGGACACTAAAATGAAATCTGATTTTCTTAAATTGGTTAAGTAAACCTTTGCCATCATATATACGCTTTAAAAAATTAGGAAAACCCGGGAGTTCATTCTTAATGTAAAAGACCAGCATATGCAATTATGTAGTTTTACGCTTAGTTGGCACCAAGTCTTAAAATAAGGTACTTGTGTGGAAAATCAGCGGAAAATGAGTGCAAAAAAGTGTCACCAAGGAATTGCAGGAACTGTAACTTTCTTGATTGCCGTAGCAAAAGACATGCGCTGCCAGAATTTTAAGCTATGAATTAAAAAAAAAACTCAAGATTAAAGCTTCAAATTATTAGTTAATTGGCTTGCCTACAAAACATTTGTTTAGAATGACTAATTAGACTATTCTATTCTGTTGTTTATCCCTTTATTTGACTATTGACATATCAATAGAGTCATTATTTTGTTGTGATTTATAAATATAAATTTTCTTGCTTAATTTTTTATGTATTTCCACTAGCCTATATTTGTTCAATAGCCTAATTGAACATAACGGTTGTACCGCCCTATTGATTGCTGCATTGCTTGACGAAACAACCCTTTAACTTGGCTTGTTTGTAGATAAAAAAAAGTTTCCGCTTGTTTCTTTTCACCTTTCAAGTGTGGCACCAAAGGGGAGAATTCACGCAAAATCGTAGTATTTGCATAACAAAAAAAGAAAATAGTAGCAATTCATGGTTGTCAGGCATGAATAGACCTAAGATGGAGACAGGGGCCAAAAAATGTTTTCATTTTGATGTCTTTGGTGCTTTCAGGGTTTTTGACAATGACAATTTCAATAGTAGATGCTGTATTTCAGTTTCAGTTCATGTTTTAATGATTTTAATTTCTTTTTTTTTTTCAAAATTCTAAAAAAAATTCTACCCGTAATTGCAATTTGTAATTGCTATTTATTTAAGTCTGAACGAAAATTATTATTTTCAAAATAGTGTTACCTGTGAAATATTTGTCACCGACCCAATTTTAAATTTTGGCTATTATGGGCCATGGTTTATGCTTTACTA
Source organism: Artemia franciscana (assembly GCF_032884065.1). Classification (NCBI taxonomy): domain Eukaryota; kingdom Metazoa; phylum Arthropoda; class Branchiopoda; order Anostraca; family Artemiidae; genus Artemia; species Artemia franciscana. Next base: position 22,848,549 of record NC_088867.1, on the reverse strand, counting down.
GATTGCAGCAGTGGCTGTCAGAAAAAAAAGTTGGGGTTGTCTTTGCTTTTGGTAATGCCATTTTTTTTTGGTAATAATATATTAAAAACAGAAAAAAACTCTGGCTTTTCATTAGCTGGAACCTAGTATAGAGTGATCTACGACCATCAATCCCAGTGGTCGTGTTTACATAACGAATAGACAGAACTATTGATAATTTGTCTAAAGATGTCTTCTAAATATAACTTTTGCTTGAAGAAATATTATAGACAATAAACAAATCAGTTGACATTTTTTTTATAAATAAACTGTCCACTTCTCCTTATCTTTGATGAGAAAGCGTCTTTTAACAAGGATAGTATCATAATTAATCTTCCTTTAATTAACCTTTGCCAGCTTCTAGGCTGTCATCAATCCTTTTTTCATCAATCCTATCAGCTCTTTTTCCTGACTCTTTGAAGCCGTATTGCCTGTTGTAGATCCTCTTTGATTATCAAGTAGTTCTGGATAATATTTCCTATGGAATTCTTCATTTTACCAATACCCATGTCGAAGTATGATTTTGCTTGGTTTTCAAGATGGGGACGTGGATACCTCCCGTTAAAGATTGTAGAGCGTGGCAGATGGATTAGTTTACTCGGGATTTACCTTCTGTGGCATTTTGACCCTGTTTGGGCAAAAATTGACTTGGCCAAAATCAATTTCGCTTTCACCCCTGGGAAAAAGAAGGGTTAAAAAGGAAACACATCACTGCTATTCTACTCACATGGCAGAAATAGGATTTTCTTGTTGTTCAAGTTGAGCGACTAAAAGCCTCCCGTTCATTATTTTTTTGTAAATGGACTTGTTTTCATCTCAATGGGATATCTTATTCGGGGTCACAATCTCTTTTCCAAAATTCAGAAACATTTCTTCTCGTAACTGTGGATTTGAATGAGAATTCCCATTTTCAAAAGAGCGTTGCATTGGAAAATCATAGCTACTACACAATGTCTTTAAAAACCCGTTTTGATTTGTCTTGTTGTCCTAGACGTACACTTTTTCTACAAATTGACCGTTTTAATTAAATGCTTTTTTAAAGTTTTAATCTGTTTACATATTGGGCTGCAGCGATGTCATGGGGCCAACTGTTATTGTTCCAAGAAGGGACAACGAAGCAATGTCTCTTACATATTTACACTAACTAGACAAGATGAAACCCCAAAACAGTGTTATGCAAAGAATATGCGAATCTGATGAGAGATGAATTTTTGGCATTTTACAACGGGTATAAAAAGAATTAAAAGGATACTAGTGTCACTGACACTGCATCGTTGCCCAGTAAAGCTAGAATATTCTTTAAGAAGCTACTAATTTTTTTATCCAACTGGAGTTGTAGGTGTATTTAGGCCCAGCTGGAAATATTTTGAAACTAGGCGAATTATTTTGTTTGAAACTAATTTAATTGATTAAAAAATAACCAGACTTAGGTTAGGATTCTGAAAATTGTTGTTTCATCAAAAGAAAAGATGAATACAAGTACTAGTTTTAATATTCTTTTTTATGTAATTTGTCTTAGAAATTTGCTATTTAACACTAGATGGCGCTTGTTGTTTTTTCTTGAAAACGAGATTGAGTTTCCTTCCTTGTTTTTGAATACATTTTGTTGATCATTCTATGACGCCTACTGTATGTAAATTAGCCATTGTTTTTTTTTGAAATTTTTGAATAGGTCTTGCAATAGCAAATCGTGTCGCACATATTTTGTTTTTAGTTAGAAACGTCATGAATAGATATTGGTCTTGTATCCTTTATTGGCTTGTAAAAGTAATAGCCTCTGAAATGTCGTCAAATAATAGGATTTCACGAAGTTTCAAAGGTTGCTATGTTTTTATGAATATCCTCTCTGCTACTAAATAATTAATGAAATGGGTTGTGAAATCCAATTTCGGAATCAAATTGTTTTGAGTTTGAAATGAACTAACATTTTTTTTTTCAGTAGAAAACAACAGTCTAACCTTTTTTTGTGTTTTTACATAGTGTAAACACAACATGGCTATTTCCACAGGCTGAGAACAATTTCCCGCATGTCTGATTTTACCATAAGACATTAAGACCTAACGAAAATCTTTGAGTATCAATGTGAAGTCCCCCTTAGGCTGTACTGACAACGGAAAAACACTTCTAAAGAGCTCGCTGTTTAGACTTTTTGCGTTCAGACATATTTATACAGACGTTATCTAGACGCAAGAATTCTAAACAGCAGTTTGCTCTGAAGTTTTGTTTTCCTTTTTTATCCTTCTTTTCTATAAGGTATCCCAAAAAGGATTGTCCTTTTTTATTGCAATCCAAAGAAGTAATTGAAGTTTCTACATCCATTGCAAGTTATCTATGTTGGCATTCCAACGTTTAGATTCATGAACAGTAGAAAAATCTGTTAAATTAGTTTCCCGTTCTTCTTAAACTTGAAAATTTCAATATTTGATGCGTGTGCTTCAAAAGAACACACACCTTGAGAAGCAAATTTATATTGATTGATTGTTCCGAAAAGCCGGATGAATAAGTCATCTAAATAATAGTACTACATAATGTCAATACGATGAATGGTATCAAAAGCTACGCTATAGCTTAGCCTATAGTAAAGGCCATACGGCTCAAATGTTTGATTATTATTTATTTATTCATTTTCCCCAGAAGATCTTCATATGGAAGGGGTCGTCGTATAAACTTCAAAATCGGCTCGTTTGATTGTAAATCAAGAGTCCTAGTGCCCTTTTTAAGAGTCAAAAGTGATCGGAGGGCAACTAGCCCTCCACATCCTTTTCCTCCCAGATACATCCGATAAAAATTTCGAGGTAGTCAGTATGTAAAAAAAATAGTTCAAAGATCATATAATAAAAATCTAGGGTCGACACAAGCCCCCAGGGCCCGGGGGCAGAAGGTGTAAGTTATGCCCTGGGGGCCACTATGTTTCTTATGAAAGGGATGCTCTTATAAACTTCAAAGAGTGCTTATTTGGTTGGAAATTAAAAGTTCCAGTTCGTTTTTTTTTCAGATTCAAAAGAGATCAGACAGCAGCTAGCCCCTCTCTCTTATGCCCTTTTACTCGTAAATACATCAGTTAAAAATGGTTCTTATGTAAGGGATGCTCGTATAAATTTCAGAGAGGGTTCATTTGATTGGAAATTAGAAGTTCCAATTAATTTTTTTTTAGAGTCAAAAGAGATCGGAGGGCAGCTAGCCCCCCCCCATTGCCATGCACTTATTTCCCCAAATGCATCAGATACAAATTTTGAGGCAGCAGGTTGCTCTAAGTTATGCCCTGGGGTTATATATGGTTCTTGTGGAAGGGGTGCTCGTATAAACTTCAGAGAGGGCTCATTTGATTGGAAAGTGAAAGTTCTAGTTCACTTTTTCAGAGTCAAAAGAGATCCAGGGACGGCTAGCCATCCCCCTCACAAACCCATTTATCCCCAAATGCATCAGATAAAAATTTTGAGGTAGCCCTTTTGTTAAAAATAGTTGAAAGGTCAAATAACAAAATTTCCTGTGTCAACAAAACCCCCAGGGCCCTATAAACTACAGAGAGGGCTCATTTGTTTGGAAAGTAAAAGTTCTAGTTCACTGTTTAAGAGTCAAAAGAGATCGGAGTACAACTACCCCCTCCCCACGCATTTCCCCCCCAAATGCATCAGATAAACATTTAGAGATAGCTATGTTAAATTTTTTTAAAAGGTCAGATAACAAAATTCTGGTGTTGACACCCCCCCCCCCCCCCCCCAGGGCCGTGGACAGTCGTTGTAAGTTATACTCTGGGAGTATATATGGTTCTTATGGAAGGGATGCTCGTATAAACTTCAGGGAGGGCTCATTGAGTGGAAATTAAAAGTTTTAGTTCACTTTTTACGAGTCAAAAGAGATCCAAGGGCTACTACCCCTCCCCACGCCTTTTTTCCCCATATCCATCCGATAAAAATTTTTAGATAGTCATTTTGTTAAAAATAGTCCGAAGATCAGATAACGATAAATCTGTGTCGACAAAACCCCCCAAGGCCCATTGACAGCTGGGGAAAAATATTGTTCTTATAGAAGGGAAGCGCGTATAAACTTCCGAGAGGAATCATTTGGTTGAAATTAAAAGCTCTAGTTCACTTTTTCAGAGTCAAAATACATTGGAGGGCAACTAGCCCCTCCCCTCTCCACGCCTTTTTCCCAAATCCCATCTGATAAAATTTTGTGATGCTAGTTTGTTAAAAATAGTTCAAACATAATATATAAAACTCCAGTGTCTACACAACCCCCCAGGGCCCGGAGATAGGTGTTGGAAGCAATTTTTCAAAGAAAAGTAAAGGGCATTTTAAACTATAGGTCAGCAGATACAAATACCTGTTAAAATTCAAATTCAAAACGACCAGAAGTTGCTATTAAAGAATAAATGAACCCAAAACTAACAGAAATTAAATAAACAATCATCGCATAAAACATAGACAAATAATAATACAAATGAATGAATAAATTTTAAAGTGAGTAATGCTTAAATTAAATATGCAAATTAATCTTAAAACAAAATCAAAAATATTTTACTATTGAAGCATAAATGGAACCCAAAACGAACATAAATTAAATAAACAATCAATGCAAACAAAGATACAATAAATAATAATATACATGAATAAGCAAATCTTAAAAGGAGTTAATTGAATATACTAGTAATAGTACTTAATTGAATATATAACTACTACATTAAATTATTGAATATGCAAATCAATCTTGGCACAAACAAGAGTCTGGGTATCGCCTCCTTATCTTATCTTATCTCCTTATTTTCTTGATTGAAGCCATCATTAGATAGTAGATATTTGCCTTGAAACATAGAATTTATTTAGACTCCGATTCTTGCTATTCTAGCGTGAATAGTTGAATATATTATCTAATATTAAAAAAATATCTTATATACTAAATAGATGGCGCTGTGGTTTGAGCAATAATATTTTGGTTTCTTTACTTGCTTTGTATTTCATTGCTTTATAGATATCATTGCTTTATATTTTTAACAAGCAATACTTTCATTATTATATCTTGGGTTATCAACTAAAGTATAAGTCTATAAATATTCCAATCCAGACAAATAATTTTGCCTCATACCCGAAATATACGGGATCGCAACGACTTGCTGAAAAAATAACCAATTCTACAAAATTTCACTTTAGTAGAAAATTCTAAGAAGAAGATAAGAAAATTAGAACATAGAATAAAGTACTCCGATTAATTTGATCAGATTTTTTCTTTTTATTAGACTACACTCTTTGTAGCAGTATTTTTTAATATCCTTTTTATCACTGTGTTTTCTTTTTATATTAAATGTTGAAGAGCTCCTTTGTTTTTTACTTCTTCTTCAAAGTTCTGTATTTTTCGACTGAAATATTACAGCTGGTGTAGAGGTTTATCGTCATTATGTCTTCTTTTCTACTATTATTCAGTGCTAATAGACTAAAATACATTCCGTTTTTAGGCTTTGTCTTGTTTGGTGCAGATGGCATCAGTTCGGCGGACATTATTTGACCAGCAAGAAAGAGGAAAGTTTTTGGATCATCTTGCCAACGGTGTTAGGAAGATTCTACTAAGCCCACAGGTACGTAATGGAATAATATCCACCCACCCCGTTGATATTTAGCCGGGAGGGGAGGGGCTGGTCTTGGATCACTTTAAGTTTTTGGCTTTAGAAATTTGAAATTACTATATCTGCCAAGGTATGAAAAAGCTTTCAACATGTTATAAGTAAAAACAATTTAATATGGGTATTTGCGGGTTTTAGCGTGGGACTTCTGAGGCATGTACTAACGATCTCACTACCTTAAGGGGCCTCCAAAGGTCTAAATTTGGTTTTGAATTTTCCTCATGTTGATCTCAGACTTTGTTTTGTATGATGATAAGAAAAACGGCCATACGAATAATTGTGGTAACGTAAAAAAAATATGATATAAAACATGATATTGCAAAAAAAAAATCAGAGCAGGCCTAAAAGCGAAAAAAAAAAATCAGTATGACAACGTCCAATGTGTTAAAGCTGATTTTAAACGAAAATTGTGCAAAGCAAATTCAGAAGAAGTAAAAGAAAAGAGGAAAAGTGGAATGACAACAACACAGAAAAGTTCTGGTGTTGGCTCAATAATCTTTTCAGTTTTGTTGGTGACCAATGAATTCGTATCTACTCATAATTATACAGAACCCAAGTTTGTTGCCTCGAATGAATCACTTTCTTTAAGGAAGCTTGCGAGGGGCTGGAAATCGTACATGGGAAGGGGAGTGGGCTTTTGCTCCATGTAATCTTTCTAATTTTAAGGGTCTCATTATTTTACCGTAGTTGCTTATATTATTCGTTTAGCCCGTTTCTCATTTGTTAACTTGGCTCCCAAGGACCGAAATAGATTATCGCCTTTCTTCTGAGAGAGTTGTTTGGAGGGCCCTTAGTGTTAAATCATGATGAAAAAGTTATGAGCAATGGTAGTTTGTGGTTATGAGGCTATATGGACAATAATGCCATACCTTGACTTTAAAAAGGTAAACGATGGGTTTTTTCGGACTTAACAAATTTATTATGTTCAGTCTGTAGCGAGGTACTCTTGAAGAATTCTAGTGTTCATGGTGAATTAACTGGCTAGTAGCGCACGGCTTACAGATTCGTTTCGGGGAGGAAAAAATGTACTTTATTTTTATGGTTTTAAAAGAGGGTCATAAGTGCTTTTTTCTGGAGATAGAAAACAGTTGTAGTTTGTGCTTTTTAAACGTTCTTCATTCCTAACTAAAATTAGTGGTGCTGTATGACCGTTATTGTGTAGTCTATGGAGCATTTCTTTTCTTTGTCTAAACACATATTCCACCAAATTAACTTTTTGTTTAAGCTAATATGTTCTAATACCCTTTTCTGACTCAAGTCTTTGTTTTTAAATAGTTTTTCATTTTAGATAGTGCTTTGAATTTTGATATAACAAAAAAAGTGAATCTATAGGGATTCAGAGATTGTCTAAATTGGATTTAATACTTTGTGTTTGTTTCCTGAGATCTCTGAAAAAAAGAAGAAAAACAAAGATTCTGTTATTATTTGGAGGAAAAATAATGACAAAATCGTTGCTACATAAGATGGTGAGAATCATAATTTTTAGAAATTATTAGTTAACTAGTTAACTGTAATAAGTTTTAAACTTATCAGTTATATAGTTCAATTCTCTGATAAGGAATAAAATGAAAGCTGCTTTACTCTAGGAAACAATTTTCACTTTCTATCTTTCTTACTCATTAAGTGATCCAGAAAAAAAGTGTTTTTCAAACGATATGTGGAAAAACCGTTATATATATCTGATTTAATATATATACGCATATTGAATATACATACAACGATGTATTCTTTTATTTTTACCACATGTTCTGACAATAAAGGTACATCTCAGATATTTTGTCTTTCTAGATTCCAATATATCAGACAATATTTTATGTAGCAAAAATTAGGAAAAGGGACTTAATCCTAAGATGCAACTTGTTTTCTATTATTCTAATGTGCAGATGTTTACCAAACTGCTTTTGTGGTCTTTCGTAAAGGTTTCCAAATTTTTTCTTGAAAGTAGTTCGGCAAATATTGTTTTTCAGAAAACACGATAATAAACCATAAATTTATAGATCTTTGTATAGTTTTTACAATCCACATGTCTATAGTTTTTACAATCCACATAGGTCTATATAAAAAAACATATGTTTGCTAGTATTTCAATAAATAGGGACACGGAAATTTCAATATTGACGGGAATTGAAATTTTGCATTATCACCAGGGGACAAGATTACCTACTGGACCAAAAAGAGGCGCTTCAATATTAGCTAACAAGAGGATTTTTTCGCAACAGAATAGTTAACTTAGTTTCATTTTTTATAGATTCCTAAGTTGCTTTGATGTTCTCATTGAAGTAACTCTAATAGCTTGTTTTCCCTACGTGGATCAGTAGCGATAGTTGTATTTATTATTATTGGTGGTGCTTTTATTTGTTTTTAGTTTAGTGTTTTTTCTTTTTATCTTGTGCTGAGGACGCCTAGTTTACATACAGGCGAAATATCTGCGTTTTTTTAGTCTTTCATCTCTTTTCTCTCTACTGGCTGCAGTCTCGTTTGAAGTTCTTTTGTTTTTGTTGAGTTTTATCTCTCTTTGTTGTTAGCGTCCATATATAAATTAATATATAAATATGTCACTATATAGATTAAAATCTCTATATAAATTAATAATTAAATTAATTAATAATACATTAATATGTAAATAGTCACATTTAGAAAATTCAGAAAAGAGTCGAAAGGTCTGTTTTAGTGGTTTATTGCTGCAGAATGATATTGTTTTAAATATATATCTAGAATACTATAACGGTTCAGATTGGATTTTGAAAAATACTGAAAAAAGTCATGTTTTATTCAGGTTTGAAATTCTTGGGATATTCAGGGGCATTTATTGTCATTTATATCGGTTAACGCATTTTTCAGTGGGAGAGCCTTTGTCTTCACTTCTTTCACTGTTGTACATTTTTTTTTTTACAAAATTCTGAAAAATGAACATGGATTCAACTGTATTTTTTATTTTCAAATAATCTATATTTTTAATTAAACGTCATCAGTGCTTTCTATTAATTTATCGCAAAAAATATAAATGGACAAATACTGATGGATTAGGTTGGGCTAGTTAGATGGCAGTTCAGTGTTTGTCCAAAGGTGTGTACGCATATTGGAGGGCCAATATATACTTTTGTTTAAATACTAATGTTTATCTTCTATATATATATATATATATCATGAAAAGAGAAATCACCAATGCAACAGCACAAACACATAAAAAAACAAAAAAACAACATAAAACACATGAAAGAGACAGAAGGAGAAAAGTAAAACTAGTAAAACTAGACCAGCACTTGAATGAGGCCTTAACCCTACTCATCCATACAATCACATAGGTCAAACAGCATAGCCATACACAATCAACCATAAAGAATAATCCATGGACAGGCAGTCATGTCGTCAATAAGTATAAGTCTTCATTTACCAAACAATAGAAACAATAAAGACAAATAATTCAGAGGCAACAACCCAACACAAGGGCTATATATATATATATATATATATATATATATATATATATAAATATATATATATATATATATATATATATATATATATATATATATATATATATATATATATATATATATATATATATATATATATATATATATATATATATATATTTATATTTATATATATATATATATATATATATATATATATATATATATATATATATATATATATATACTACTACTACTACTAATAACTCACTGCAGCACCAAGCCGCCTGAGGCCAACACAGCTACGCACGCTCCTCCTCCAACCTAATCTATTTAAAGCCTCCCTCTTTACACCCTCCCAGGAAGTTCCCATTTCCTTTAAATCCTTATTTATGACATCCTCCCAACCCAGACAAGGACGACCTGCTTTCCGTGTAGCCCCAGACGGTTGGCCAAAAAGGACAATCTTCGGTAATCTGTCATCCTTCATCCGTAGAACGTGGCCTAGCCATCTCAACCTTTCTTTCATTATAGCCCCAGAAAGCGGGATTGAACCACACTTTTCGTACAACCTACTGTTTGAAATACGGTCAGTCAGCCGGGTACCCAGAACAATCCGTAGGCAATTTCTCTGGAAAACATCTAGTACATTTTCATCTGCTTTTCGGAGTGTCCATGTTTCAGAGCCATATTTGACCACTGTCATCACTGTAGCTTCCAATATTCTAATCTTGGTTTGTAGGCTTATCTTTCTATTCTTCCAAACTTTTTTTAACTGTGAAAAAACACCCTGAGCTTTAGCTATTCTACTTTTAACATCTTCACTGCTCCCACCATCTTTACTAATAATACTATCAAGGTAACTGAAGCTCCCAACCTGATCAATCTTTTCGTTACCTAAGGTCACCTGTTCATCTTCACTTATTCCTAACCTTAGTGACTTAGTCTTCTTAACATTAATTTTCAAGCCTATTTTAGCACCCTGAACTCGTAAAACCTCTAAAAATTCATTCATTTTGCTCACACTTTCATCTAATATGCTTAAATCATCAGCATAATCTAAGTCCAGGAGCGTTCTTCCTCCCCATTTGATTCCATGGTCTCCAATTGCCTTTCCTGTGCTCCTTAAGACGAAGTCCATCAAAATGATCCATATAAAGGGGGATAGAACACAACCCTGCTTAACTCCTGATTTAATACAAAACCAGTTGCTAACCTCATTTCCTACCTTAACCGCAGCAGTATTATTCTCGTACATAGCGCAAATCACTTTAATGTATTTTTCTGGTATACCATATAACGATAAGACCTTTGTTAACGCTGTTCTATCAACAGAATCGAAAGCTTGCTCATAATCGATAAAACTAAGGACCAAAGGTGTTTGACAACGAAGGGACTTCTCAATTATTAACCTAAGAGTGGAAACATGGTCGACACATCCTCTACCTTTTCTAAAACCGCATTGTTCTTCCCTTAAAACTTTGTCTACCGCATGTCTCAGTCTAAAAAGTATCATATTACTCAGTAATTTGCTACCTACAGAGACCAGACTAATGCCTCGATAATTCCGACATTCACTCTTGTCACCTTTCTTATACAGTGGTTTAATTAAGGTTTTCCTAAAATCATTGGGTACTTCCCCTTTTTCAAAATTCATGTTCATAATCTTCAGTAGCTTATTCCTAACCTCAGAGCCACCATATTTAAGGAACTCATTAATCATACTATCAGCACCTGGGGCCTTATTATTTTTTAATCCTTCTAGTACTGTCGCTAATTCTTCCTCACTAAACAAATCTTCCTTCACATCCAAGGTATCACAAACTTTTTCATTTTCATCTATATCTTTTCCTGCAACTGTATCTCGGTTTAGCACATTTTCAAAATGTTCCACCCATCTTTCTTTAACTTTTTCCTTATCACTAATTGTGACCCCATTTCTATCTTTAACTGGGACTAGTCCGGATCGGCTACTCCCTTTCAATTTATTAACATGCCAGTATAATATTTTACTATTATGCCGTCTAGCCGCATCTTCCAGATCCTCAGCAATTTTATCCATCGCCTCCATTTCACATCTCCTTAGTTCATATTTTAATGCTTTCTCCACTTTCTTTACATTCCTTTTGTTTTCATACGACCTATCGCTCAGATAATTCTTATACAAACCCCTTCTACTCTCTATTAAACCTAAAGCTTTTTCACTAATATTCCTAGTTGCTGTCTTAGCACTCTTCCCTAGGACACCATCAGCAACTTCACAAATTGTTTTTCTGAAATTATTCCATCCATCTTCCACATTGTCAAATTTTAAACCCTCAAGTTTAGTACTCAACTGTTCCTGGAATTTTTTTCTCAAATTTTCATCCTGAAGTCTACCAACATCATAACTTTCCGGGAGGGAGTTACTCTTCCGAAATTTCAGCTTTAAATTAACCTTAGACACTACTAGATGGTGATCTTTACTTTTAACATCAATAACGGCACTCCTATACACCCTAGTATCTTGTATTGATCCTGCTAGTCTTCTGTTTACAATAACATAATCAATAAGGTTTGCTGTCTTACCATCACGTGAATACCATGTCAACTTATGGGCCATTTTGTGACCAAACACCGTATTGGTTATAACTAGGTTGTTATACCTACAAAAATTGCAAAAGCCTATAGCCATTACTGTTTTCTTTTCCTACACCAAAATTACCTAGGCTAGGATACCATCTATCCCTATTTCTACCATATATATATATATATATATATATATATATATATATATATATACTTGTGCTTGATCTACAACAGAATGAGGTATATAAGTCAACTGTATGGCTTCATTCTCTGAAAAAGCAGCATGGAAGAAGTCATCGAGATGATATTTTTGGTTTTCCTTTTATACTGTAAAACTTAATGAAGGAATTTACAATATCAGAATCTTACAATATGAGAATTTTTTTAAATTCAATTATAATTTAGTTTTTTATTTACAAAATTTTTTATATAAAATTTTATAGATTTTTTTATAGCTAGTTAAAAAAAGATTCTGTATGAATTTTCAGAATTCTACATACTTTTCCGGAGTTTTCCGACTAAAACTAACTTCTTCTAAAGAATTCTCGTGATATTCGCAAAAAGTAGGTGATGAAAAACTTGGGAAAGCAGGGCAAATTTGGTCAAAACTTTCAGACAGCTATGTAATGACATCACTGGCAGAATAAAAAATAAATGAGATCTGCCTCAAGCAGAAGACTCAGAGAACCCTATTTCGCCGTTTCAGAGGGCAGGGGGAGAGGGAGTCAATCCCGGAGGGAAAACCAGAAACGATCATAATTAAAAGCAAATGGGATCCGTCCCACGGGGAAGGCCCAGAGACCCCCGCCCTAACGCCTATGAGGGAGGGGGACAGGATGCACACCCATATTGGAAAGCCAACATACACCTCTGTCCACAGTATTGCGATAAATAGTCTTGTCAAACTCAAAACAAGAAAAAATTAACATGAGTAATGTTCCTTCTCAAAACCAGAACACAATTTGCGCTTTATTGAGAAAAAACAAAAACAACAAAAAAGAAAAAAAATGACCTTGTATTGTCAGTTTAAATGACATACAATGATATTTATTCCTTAAAAGTTTTGATAATTTTTTATTTATGAAAGTAAGAAAAGTGAAAACATTTTAAACGTAATTCGTTTTCAGTAAAGCGCAAACTGTGTCCTGGTTTTGAGAAGGCATGGAGTTTATCAGTCCTACTCATGTTAACTTTTATTCGTTTTGAGTTCGACTTGGCTGTTTATTTTAATTTCTGTTCGTTTTGAGTTTCATTTATTTATTGATCGTAATTTGTGATAGTTTTACGCTTAGAGGCTTTATGACTTTATTTTTGCTCATTCTTTGCTTAATGGAGCTCTTTACTTTTGTTTTAAAAACTTTTTTCCTGGAAAAAGTTTTTTTTAATTAGTTTCAGTTCTTTTTTTTATTGACATAGTCTCTTTCATGGAAAAAATAATATTTTATGTCTTTTCAGTTTTTTTTTTTTATAAGAATCCATAGTATGGATTGCTATTTGTATGTTGGAGGAACTTTTTCAACAACTGCTAATCCTTACACAAACAGTATTTTTCAACTCAATCGTATAGCTTCTGAAGCTGACCTGAAAAATAAAACTTAATATCACTCCCAAAATATTCTATCTCTGCTCTTTGACAACCTGGATACACTTACGATCTTTTTGTTTATTTAAATTGTAAAAGCAGAAAAATTAATAGTTGTATCCCCAAAAGTGTCAAGTTATTACCCCCAGTCGCTCTCAATATATTGCTGAAGTTTCGTAATTTTTGGTCGTTTTGAGTTATACTCGGCAATTTATTTAATTTTTTGTCGTTTTGAGTTTCATTTATTTATTGATAGTGATTTGTGATAGTTTTACGCTTGGAAGATTATTTGACTTTATTTCTGCTCATTCTTGGCTTAATGGTGCTCTTAGCTTTAATTTGAAACACTTGTCTTATGGAAAAGATTTTTTAAATTAACTATTAGTAAAGACAGTGGGAGTAATGAAGATGTTAAAAGTAGAATAGCCAAGTCTCAGGGTGTATTTTCACAGTTAAAAAAAGTTTGGAAGAATTGAAAGATAAGTCTGCAAACCAAGATTAGAATATTGGAAGGTACAGTGATGACAGTGGTCAACTATGGTTCTGAAGCGTGGGCGCTTCGAAAAGCGGATGAAGATTTACTAGATGTTTTCTAGAGAGATTGCCTACGGATTGTTCTGGGTACCCGGCTGACTGACCGTATTTCAAACAGTACGCTGTAGGAAAAATGTTGTTCAATCAACATTTTCAATCAACATTCTATGGCTGTAATGTAAGAAAGGTTGAGATGGATAGGGCACGTTCTGCGGAAGAAGGATGACAGATTGCCGAAGATTGTCCCTTTCGGCCAATCGTCTAGGGCTAAACGGACAGCAAATCGTCCGTGTCTGGGGTGGGAGGATGGCATGAAGAAAGATTTAAAGTAAATGGGTACTTCCTGGGAGTTTGTAGAGAGGGAGGCTTTGAATAGATTGGGATGGAGGAGGAGCGTGTATAGCTGTGTTGGCCTCAGGCGGCTTGGTACTTTGGTGAGTTGGTAGTAGTAGTAGTAGTATTCTTCTAAATAAAAAAAATGAGAAAAGATTTAAACTTTTTTGTTGCTAGATACAACAGTTATAATTATTACAAAAAAGTTTATTAAAAAAATAAGTTTTTTTTTGTTTGTCACTAGATAAAACATGAGATTTATAGTTAGAAAAGATGTCTAATTTTTTGTCTATTAAAAAAATATTTCAGTATAATGTATCTAAATAGGTGTTGGTGCGCGTGGCTTTGAATAGTCGATGTTTTTAAATAGTTTCCTTCATCCTGACGCGGTGAAATGTCAAATTCTATTAACCTAGTTCGAGATAGTTGACTTTTGCGTTGGAAATGAAGCTATGGTGTCAGTCTCAATCTGCTATATGAATCCCTATGACTCCTATACCCTATGAGTATGTTTAAGTTTTTTTTTCGTTATTTCATTTTAAACATTTTTTTTTTTATTCTAAGGCAAGGAAAGCTATAAATACATCCATTTAGCCCCATCCAATGGCTGCAAAAAAGACTGTATTTTAGAAAAACTGTTGTCTTTTAAATGTGTGTTATTTATATAATTTGAAACTGAAAAACTACGGATTCTTTCACCTTTTTTTGTTACATTATTTTTGCTAGAATTGAAGAAGTTTAAACGACCACACTAGGACTAGGTTATCCTAGCTCATATTTGCTTTTTCAGAGACTAAGTGAACCCGGAAACTACCACGAGTTTTGCCGACTTCTTGCCAGACTGAAATCAAATTATCAACTAGGAGAATTGGTCAGCGTCCAAAACTATAGAGAACTGATTCAATTGATAGCAAAATTCACTGTTGAGTGTCTTCAGGTATGTTGTAACCATGTCTTGTTCCGCAATCGCGCACCCGTCTAGTATTTTTCATTTTACTCATACATAAGGCCTGTGAAAACGAGAAGAAAAACGTTCAATATGTAACCGAACTTGAAAGCTATAGGTTTTGTAAAAATATAAGCAGGTTTGTACAAATATTTTTCATTTTACTCATACATAAGGCCTGTGAAAACGAGAAGAAAAATGTACAATATGTAACCGAACTTGAAAGCTGTAGGTTTTGTAAAAATATAAGCAGGTTTGTACAAACTTTTTTATTGTTTAGCCTTATGCTAATTTGGTGGACATATGTCCATCCCAGTAAGACGTTTCATTCGTTTCTGTTCTTCTAACCGAGATATTTCATCCTTTATGATTCTTATCGTTGTCCAACCGAAAAGTCATACCCGAAAGCATCAATCTCCATTCAGGTATCTTAAGGTTGACTCAATGAGGATAGAGTACTTAAAGGACAGCTTCTTTAAAAGAAAAAGAAAAAAGAGCCCTTTCATCTATAGCATCTGTAGCCACTAATGTAAAGACGACCGTATTCATTCAATACGCCATCCCTAAAGCTGAGAATTCTTTCTAGAATAACACTTATTTTGAGTGCGTTGTTACATGTGACTTAATTCAGTAGGTCAAAATGGTCATGGTAACGGACTGTTCATAAAGAGGGAATCGTGCAAGTTGTATCGAAAACTCTCTTGATTGTTTGGCTCAATCAAAATATTTTCTATACTAAATTTGTAACAGAACTTAATATAGATAATTTAAACTTGTCCAAATGTGCTTAATATGGTGATGGATTGGCCAAACGGACTTCTCTCTAAGTGTATGTATGCTTTAAAAATTTATAATATTCGCCTAAAAGTGCTTCATTTTGTACGAAAGAGCCAGTGGTTTGTACTTGTTCGCTCTTATATCGCTAAAAGAATACGCTACGTCGCTTTAGTTTATTGATAAGGATAAGGATAAGGATAAGATAAGTCTTGTTAAGTCTTGATAAGGATAAGGATGAAGACGTTATAGTTAACCTTTCAGTTGCGTCGCATTTTTTACAGGGACAGGTAGCAGGCCTGTCGCTCAATCTTGCGGTAGCGGGGATTGAATCTTCTGGCCTCGTAATGCCGAGTAGAGCATCAATCCACCGTCCTACCACAAGTTTTAACCCCCAGAAGAAAAAATAAGACACTTGATTCCTTCAGGTAATCATTAGACAAGAGTTTGGACAAGTCTCTATTATTAATTCGATTCATCGTTACATTGAAACATTAAATGAAACGTCACGTTTCATCGTTGCACCTTGGCTATCCTCTAATTCATCACTCAATGGGTTGATGTGTTGCAATTTAAACTACTCTACTAAAAAGGCTAATTTTTAATTAGTAAACATGTCTTGCTACACATATTGGTATAAATTAAACATTGGTGTCGTTGTGTGGACGCCTTATACGTTGAAATAGATCAATTTTTAGGGTGATATAAAAACTTAGTTTTAGAATCTTTCTGTTGTTTATGTCAAATATTACTTGAGTGTGAATGATATATTTCCTTATCTAGATTTTCGTTCAGAATACAGGCTTTTTCATAAAGTCGTCTCTTTAAACATTAATATAAGCAAAGTAAAAGACTTGTTTTCAAACAGATAGATAGATAGATGTTTATTCAGATTAAATAAATGAACAATAATGAATAATAAAAACACATACATGGTCGAAAATTAAATATGAATTATCGAAGCATTAAAGTCAAAACAAGACTAGATAATGCTGAAAATAATCAAAGACTTCAACTCTCAAATACAAGACTTCAAAACGTTGAAAATGTTTAGAGCTACATGATGAAATACAACGTAAAAAATGACTTGCAGCGCTCACCAATTGGATAGCCTACTTTGAAGAAACACAATAACTGTTAAATTATATAGAAATCTAAGAAAATATTGATATAATTTTTAAAAGACTGAGATTTTTAGGAAAGAGGGGTGCTCAACCTGCTTGTGGAAAACTTGCGAGTTATGTTACTCTTTAGTCGGTTTCTTGATTAGAAAGTGTCAGGTGAGGGCCGAAATCTAAGCTCTGAAGAAGCGATGTATAAAAATCAGAGAGAAGGGTTTTGTTTAACATTAGGGTTTTTGTTGGAACCAGAATAAAGTTATCTCCCAAAATTCTTTTGTTAGAGAGAAACCAAAAACAAGTCTTTTCTTATGGTTACCTCCTGCGAGGAATTTCTCAAGAATTTTCTTTTAATGCTACCTTTTTCTTCTAGATGTGGCAGTTTTCGCCCAATAGTGTTCATTATCTGCTAAGCTTGTGGCAAAGAATGATCACATCCGTTCCATATGTTAAGGCAACAGAGCCACATTATCTGGAAACTTATGCTCCAGAGGTTACAAGAACTTATATCACCTCAAGGCTTGACTCCGTATCAGTAGTTGTAAGGTATGTTTATCATTCTGGCTGCTTTTTATTCGCCGCAGTCGAATTAACAAGGTAGAAGAATTGTCGTCGTAGAAGAATTGACTATTTAGAAGAGCCTAGTTTCTGCCTACCTATTAATCTATTAATCTATACAATTAGGAAATGTAGCTTTTATTCCTGTATAAAGCTCTCTTTGAAATTCACTGAAGATATTTTTCGGTTTTCTTGCAGCAACTCAAAAATAGTGAAGTTATTAATTTTTCGGGCGACAAATTTCTCTCCGTGCGTAGTACTATTTTAAAAATGATTATTCTCACTGATATAATATGATTCAAGGTTCAAGGTTTTTTTTTATTAGTACCATATTTGCACAACATATTAAATTCCCGACAGAAAGAAAAATATCAAAAGTTCCAAAAATGTGCGTGATTTCTAACTATAGACTGTTTCAGGTAATAAAATATAATGATGAGAACTTGTCAAGCAATCTTAAACCATTATTTCTTTTTTTACTCCCTTAGTCACCTTTTTTACTCCCTTAGTAATAGTTCTGCTAAAAGACTTTTTGTCCTATTTAAAAGTTCTACTTTTGCTCTTCTACATCCAAATATTCCAGTGCAAGTAAACATATATATATATATATATATATATATATATATATATATATATATATATATATATATATATATATATATATATATATATATATATAAATATAAATATATATATATATATATATATATATATATATATATATATATATATATATATATATATATAATATATATTTATATATATATATATATATTTATGTATAATTATCCATATTTTAGATTCTTTTACAAATTAAGGAGAAAAGAAAATTGAACATTGTACCACTTCTTCGCAAACTTTTTATTTTCAATCTTCCAGGATCTAGAAAAGCTATTGAGGCTTGTATTTTAATTGTGTTTTTGCAAATCCAATCACAATGTGCGCGTAGAGAAAATCCAGGTATCTTTTTTTAGCTCTATTTTTGATATCCCATAAAGTACATTAAGAAAATAAATTGAATGAAGGAAATGTAATATGTTGGGTTTTAGAAAAGATTAATGTAGTTTGAGAAAAAGCGCAAAAAGAGCTACAGTAACTTTGAGATGAAAGTTGTTTGAAAAAAGGAAAGACAATAAAAATCCGCGTCCAGTTAGTATTAATAGCCTCTGCGTAAATTAAGGGACCAACAGTGGTTGTAAACAGGGTGGTAAACCTTGTTATTGATGACTGCTATTCACAATTCTGCTATTTACAATATTCACAATCTACAAAGTAAGGACACAATTTTATTAGACCAACTTGCTATGTTTAGACCTGTGATTAGCTCATGAGTGGCTCGAAAAGTTTGCTCCCAGTAGCCTTTTGGCTTCCCATCGTAACTCTGGAATTCTACGAGGTTTTTAATCCCCCCTCTCGAAAGAACGAATCGCATTGATAATTTTAATCAATAAATATGTGTATCGCGAATTATACTATTGGTTAAGGGTTCCGTACTTTCAAAGGGTTTACTCAAAACTAAACCAATGCAAAATTCAACCAACAAAATCGAAACCATACAAAATTTGACCTAGCAAACCTAAACCAGATTTAACTAGCAATGATCTATACCAAATTCAACTAGCAATGTCCTAAGCCAAATTCAACCCTCACAAAATTCAGCTCATCATAGCTCAACCCACTCTAAACTTCTAACCAGCAAAATTGAACCCACACCAAACTTGACCCAGGTGAACTCAGTCCAATTTTTGCAGGTGAACTCAGTACTTTTTTTGCTGCTTAGGCTCAGAAGAATTAAGGCCCGCAAATTTTAAGTAACAAAAAATTTATTCCTGATGAAATTCTTTTTGGCAAAAATCAATAGAGAGTTCTCTGTTTCCAATGCTCATTAAAATCAATGCGATGACCTGCCATGTTTATTAGTGGTATTACTGTACAAAAAGGGTTGGGCATCGACACAGGAGTTGTAGTCGCTCTAGAGTATAGTAGGTCTAGCCTTGGCCCTCTGTATACATGTTCACGAGGTCGGCCATTGCGAAACATGGGTGGAGAAAGTATCAAAAAGGATAAGGATAAAGGATAAAGATCCTCCTGATCCATTGCTGGCGCACAGGGCGTCGAGTCGATGTTTCAGTTGCTGAGTGTTTTTTTTACAGAGACAAGTAGCAAGCTTGTCGCCCAACCTTGCTGCAAGGGGATCGAACCCGGGTGCTCTTTATTGCCAATCAGATTATCAATCTACTGTGCTACAACAGGTTATAGTGTCAAAAAGAGGATGAGGTAATTGCAAAGGTGTTTTATGGGGGTTAAACGATGAAGACGATGATTACGATCAACATGATAAAAACAACGTAGAAGACAACAAAGGTGATTGCTATTGCGTCAAAAAAAAAAAAAAATTAATGTGTTCAATGATAGCGATGCTGTTGATCTTAGCAGTAATGGATTTTCTAATATTGGAATTTGTAACGATAAAAGTGGTTTATGACTTTCATCATTTGGAATATCGTACGATTTTTGGCTCTTAAAAAGCCTTTAGGCTATACGGCCAAGTGTCTCCACAGCCCCTTCCCCCTCCTTGCCATAAGAATTGAACTAAGCAGTCATCTGATAGATTTAGTGCCACATTGAAAAAATATTTCTTAGTTTTTGACAAGGAAAGAAACTGTTACTGGTGAATCAAATTTGCACTCATAGGAAGCCTCTCAGTTCCAGAGGTCAAGTTTTGAAAGATTACTCTAAAAATGTAGGTCAAAAAATGAAAAGTGTTTTCTTGCTGAAAGTTCCACGTTTTCCAGGAGGTTTGGGGTCCATTTGCAAAATTTTAGGACCAGAGTTGGCCGGAGTCAAATGTGCCTTACTTTTTGGGAATGTTGAGTGTTTTAGGATTACATTTGTGGATTAATTGGACGATCTTCTTCTAATGAGTAGATTGATTTTTCCAGGTTTAAATTTTTTGTGAATCGAGTCAGACCGCTTTGAACTATTTTATTTGTTGAGGTTTCGTTTTTGGTTTTGTCAGTTTGTTTTTATCCTTTTTCACCCATGCTGCCTATCTCAGTTTATTGGGAGAAACTGATAGGTCTAACCTTTGGGTATTTTACGGCAAATGTCAATCTCAGGCCAGATTAATGAATATGAAATTGAATTTTTGAGATCAGTTTATAGTTCTTGTCTCGGGCCTAAATTGAGGTTTTGCTTTGCCTCGAGTCAGAGCCCTCTGGGGGAGGCTCTGAAGCAGAGTTTTATAGTCTATATCAGAGACGGTTATTTGAAGTAGTTTCTCCAAGTTTTCTTTTTCTTAAGCCATGATTTTGCTTTCGGGTGGAAAGCTCTGGTCAAGCAGGCAGGCAGGCACAAGTTTCAGCTTGAATCTAGACTGAATCTACGCATGCTTAAGACATGCACCTTTTCCCTGGCTCCATTGTCAAAATATTTCTTAAAATAATAAAAGAAAAATTCTTATATAAACAAAGGAGCATTTTCCCATGAGTCTGAATGTAGTGGCATGTACTTTTACAGGCCATTTCTGTTTGCAATTTTGGTAGATGCGAGCTCATTGGTTTTCGGCCTTTAGGACTGAAAAAGAGGAGTTATGTTACATCTGCCTCCTCAACTTTAATAGGCCTGTTATTCCTAAATATATTGGAGCAGGCCATTTAATCCTTTCTTATTAGTTATATTAAAAAGTTGGTCAAGGGCAAGACAATCAACTTTTGAACTAAGGGATGCATAGTTTTGTTTTAACGGCGATCCTTGAATGCGCAACATCAGTTTTTTCTCCTATAAAACTCGTCCATCAGATACGCCATTTTAAAAATTCGGAGAGGCTGATAATTGATAGATATATAGATGGATAAATAGATAAATAGATTGCTAGATAGATCGATAAATAGATAAATAGATCTATTCACACGAATGCCCAATTTACCCATGGTGATATACACAAAACAAGCGAAAGAACACAGCAACAGAACAGAGACTAAAAAGACACTAAAACTAATTACTTAAGAAAATCAGCACGATACCGCATACCTACCCGGAAGAACTTTCGAATATAATTTATATTTAAGTAACATCTACTTCTCAGAATCTCCAAAATCCAATCTTTCTCCCGACCTCCCTACCAAGTATTCCCAAGCGCAACTCCCTCAATTCCCTACATTCCCCTAAAAATGATGCAAAGATTCATCCATCTCCATACATAGGGCATTAATATTCTTGTCGTACACATTGGGAAAAGAAATTGATTAATGGCTCTGTGAAAATATGAGCTATTTATGTAATATATGAGCTAAGTCGTGATTTTGGGCAAGCTCGAGACAAGTTCTAATTCGAAAAGATTGATACCTTAAGTGGGGCAGTGACTCTTATGTTTACCCATCTTCTCCCTATCAACTTTGTTACAGAAAGGTAGGCGTGTTGCATTTTATTTCAAGCGTAACTACATAACCATATTCAACATGTAATAGTGGAGGCACAAAGTTAACCTGTGGCTCCTCTAACATACCCCCTTCGATTCTCCCGCCCCCACTCTTTTCAACAAAAAACCGCTATCTTGCTCTTAGTTTGAGTCAGAATCACGAGGATTTTCAATCTGTATGAATCAAAGATGATCCGTGCCCCTCTCACTCCTAACTTTTTAGCAGAAATGTAGGCACGCTACAACTTGTTTGAACTGGAATCCTACAAGGATTTCAGGTATGATAGGATAATGGGTACCGTGGCCTCTTCCTCCCCTCCCCTTCCCGTCAATTTTGTGTGAACAATTGCGCATACGGCCCCTTTTTATACCGGAATCACACGAGGATTCCCCCCTTCCCCATCTGCTTCTCTCGACTTTTTTTTAATACACAAAGGAAGGCATGTTGCAGTTTGAAATAAGTAGAATCATACAATAATATCAGCATATGATAGGCCCATGCCCCCCATCCCCCCGAATAGCAGTGCTCCACCCATCTATAGCTTCAAATTTTCATCAGAAAGGGAGGAATATTTCATCACGTCTAAACTGAAATAACGTGAGGAATTCCATGGTATGATTAAATAATTAAAGAGCTAGAGGCTGTAAATACCCTCTCATCCCTCCTAGCGTACTTTTTAGCACAAAAGTAGGCATGGTGCACCTTTTTGAAACATAATCATGCACCAATTTTTAATATGTTAAGTTCGTGGAGCAAATCGGCCCTGAGACCCCTCCAGCCCTCCTATTCTTCTCATTTCCAATTTTTGGCTAAAATACTGCCATGTACATCTTGCTTAAATTGTAAATTAATGATGGTTTTCAATCTATTTGATTTGATGCAGAGCATCGGTACGTGCCCTATCTCTCTGCCAATTGTTTAGGCTTGAGAAGAAATTTATTGGAAGCGGAATCGTAGAGTAATATTCTCTGTGTATGATTAAAGACACAAAATGATCCGCGACTCTTCATTACCATACCCGCATCACCGACTTTGCCGCGTCGAATTTTGTGTGGGTTGATTTCTGGGGAGCCGAGTTTTACGACTTTGATTTCTTCTTTAGTCAAAATTTGTAATGACGAAATTTTTCTACGTCAGATTTTCTGGACTGAGTATCTCTGGGTCGAGACATGACGGGTTGAATTTTGCCTGCAATGAGTTTTGCTTTGTCGAATTTTATCAGTTTGAACTTTGCGTGTGTTGAACTTTCTGTCAGTTGAATTTTGGTAGGTTAAGTTTTCTCGAGTCAAGTTTTGAGTGGATTGAATTTTGTGGCCTGGGTTGTAGGGGCTGAGTTTTGTGGACGCAGTTTTAAAATCATGTCTGGTATTCTAATGGGAAATTTTTTGGAACCCTTGGCTCATATGGCTATTAAGAGTTTTGACCCTTTTTTTTTGGTATTATATTAACAAATAATACAAAGTATTATTACACTTTTATCTCTGATTATTAATGTTAATGTTTTTTTTTTGTTTCTTTGCAAATGCGCCAAGAGAACTTCTGTTCTAGTATCTGCAAAATGTCATATTTATCTAATATTTTTTCCTTATTTTTTTTTTTAGCGAAAAGCAATTTCGCTTCAGACTGTATGCATAAATAAAATGAATAATATAAAATGCTTAAAGCCAAAATATCTCTTGGAGAATTAGAAGAGATTTTCCTGCGGAAAAGTGATCAGATGCTTGAAGAAAGGATTTTCATGCTTAAATATCTGAATTTTGGACTATTGATTTTTTGATTTTTTGATTTTTTTTTTAAGTATAAGGTCTTTGAGGACAATGCAAATCACTTTCTGCAACTTGAACTAAATGACAAATCTAATTTGTAGCTAATAAACAAGCGATTATATTTCTGTACTTCTGTGATTATAAACATATTGAAGAGATAAAGAAAGAAAATTGATTTTATCCTTTTTATTCGAACGTCGAATTTGTGTTTTCTATGTTGAGATCCTTCCTTTTGCTCTTTTTTCACAGATTTGGATAGACAAAAGAGATTTTAGATTTAATAGTGTCTTCATAGAACTAATGGTAACATACATCCAAAGAAAATCCTTGTCTATTTTAAGCTTTGCATGTAATGGGATAGTACAGAATTTTCTTGCTATTTTTTTTTAAACACAAAACCCCATCTTTATATTAACAAAGCTGCATCTTCTTTTTGCAAATTGTACTCGAGACAAAAAAAATTACTTTTTGATCATCTAATTCAAGTACTGTTCTGTCTTTTAATATTTACTTTAGGTACTATAGACATGTTCAATAGTCTTTTCCATAAAATGCCGCATATGTACACTGAAGGAAAACAGGCTATAAAAGACTGAACAAAAAGTTTAGAAATACAGTCATCTCTAAACTTCTGACATAGCTATAATTACATATATTTATAGCTGAAAGAAACACATATCATATGTAGCGTCTAGATTATCATGTAATTGGGTATCTCTATTCATCATAGATTTTGTATTAAATTATGCATCTTCAATTAGTATAATTTAATAACATGTAATTCGTCAATGGATCATATTTGTATTGGCGCATTATCAGGTGGGAAGACAAAGCCTGCTACGACAATAATTAAATGGAACCGATTAATCTATTACTGGTTATTAACCTAACCATGTTAAAAAAGTTGTATTCAGCTCAAGGCCTTATCTGGAGGGGGGTTTAGAGGGTTTGAATTCCCCAGAAATGTGTGTTCTGACTCGTAAAAACGTAACAAAAATGAATATAAACAAATTTTTGATACATTTTAAAGTTTTTCTTGTACCCCCACCGAAAAATTCTTTTGTAACCCCCTCCCCGTATAAAAGTCCTGGATACAACCCGGTTTCAGGTATACGTCATTCATGGTCTCCAAAAGAACATCGGGAGAGAAAATAGCAAGTTGAAGTTAGGTCTTACCCGGGATTGTTATTTCGGGGTTCTTCCATCAATTGATGTTTAAGTTATACTAAATTGATAATTTAATTTTGCCTTAAAATTTTTAATTTTTCTAATGAAGAAACAATAATGTACCTAATTATCTCCCATTTGGGGAGCCATTTGGACCTCCATAACTCCATTAATTTTTATTTCAGAACTCTTATGGCATTACAAAGTAGTGGCAAAATTGCAAATTGAGCTCTTTGTACAAGAGCTTTATTGGTAAATCCGATAATGGGATTTGCTACTTGACATGGAATTCAGCAGAATAACTTTTATTAAGCATATATTTCATGAAAACATGTTTTTGTAAGTTTTGCCATTTTAAGTTCACTATAAAAGAGTGATGAGACTCCGAGAAGCTAATACAAAGAAAGATCTTTACAAATGCATTATGTACTACGCTTAAGATTGCATAGCCATTGTAAAAGTTTGCCAAAGGATAAATCAGTGAAAAAAAAGTTGCAGGGGAACATTCTGATAGATTACGAACCTCGGAAGTAAATTTTGAAACGCATATGGTAATGTAACAGATCTTGAAGGACATAAAATGCGTGTTAGATCATTCCCTTGTGAAAAAAAAAAAAAAATTAAGAGTGAAAAAAATGGCGAAAACAAAAGACAAAACAAAAACTAGGGATATTTTTAGCAAATGAATAACAAAAATAAAGCAGATGTTTCGGCAAAAACCTTCGCTATACCGTCCTCGGTGCTAAAAAAAAAAAAAAAGAAAGAAAAAAAATAACGAAAGTAACCTTAACAGGAGTAACCTAACTTATCCGTCGCATTCAGTAACATCTTGATGTGATCAAATCAACGGACCATTAACCCATAAAAAATGTTGCCCGGAAGTCCTGCAGTACTGAACTAGTGTTACTTTTGTTTTCTCTTTTCTGGCTGTGTTTTCCCTCCGGAACCTTCTCCCTAAGATCGTAGCCAGGGATGTATTACTGAGATTCCCCCTCCCCCCCCACACACGCAGATTTTTGTCAAACTTGAAAAAAGTTGCAATTGTGCATATTGTCAGATTGGACGCGTTTTGTAGTTTTTTTTTTTTGTAAATAGTCCGAAAAAATAATCCCCCTCGAGTAAAAATCCTGAATTCGCCCTTGCTTCTCACAGGCATGGAAATCTTCCCGTTTCCTTCCTATTCGAAAACTTGATGGTGATGGTGAAAAACTAAGTGTTATTAACAAATTTTGATGCGTTTTGTAGTTGTTGTTTATTTTTTAAATCGCCCCGAAAAAATGATCCCCCTCGAACGAAAATCCCGAGTACGCCCTTGCTGCTCGCAAATATGGAAATCTTCCCATTTCTTTCCAATTCGAAAACCTGATGGTGATCCAACGAATGCCGATTCACATAGGCCTGCCAGCCTCCTGTTTCGCAGTGGGAAAATGTAAGAAAATATTTTCATCGTACTCTTTCTTAGAATATAAGTTCAACGAGCTTTCAGATGATCGTAGACATGGATTCTGACGAAAACACTCCACGAAAGCCTGTCACATGGGTCTAAACCAGATGTGGATCGAAGTACTGACAAGGGGATGCCACATTAGGCTGTTTCCTTTCAACTTAGCCAAAGTTTTAGACAGAATATGGCACCGTGACTTACTGACGAAGGTCCATGTGTATCGTATCCGTGGATGTCTTTTAAAACTTGATTGGGAGCTTTCTCGAAAATTCAGTAAAAGGGAGCATAACTCAAGCTGGTACCTTCGGGCCTTTGCTTTTCCTTGTCTGCTCAAATCACATGAATAACATCGTCTCAAGCCCTCTGCGTCATTTTGCCTATGACAACGCGACATAACCAGCTGTAAATTTTCTTAGGCCACACTTCTCTTCATTTACAATTGAAACAAAAATCTATTAACGTTTTCTTTTTTCCCTGTCTTATGAGTTTTTACCCGTTGTTAATAGATTTCCGTTTCAATTGTATAATCATCTATCCCAAAACAAGAAAACCAAAAAGATAGCTTGAAATAGCAAAATCATCTGATGTAAGGATGTTCAACTTCTGTGCATCGAGAACAAGATTTACTAATATTCTGATCCAAGGTGCCAAACAAGAGTCGACCGGCTTCGTCTTCTAGAACTTGCAACCTCGATTTGACGAATTGGCAAGATTGACATAAAGGTACTCATCCTGATCCAGTTATCTTAAAGGGGATTCAGTTAGCTAAAAGAGGACAAATTAAATAATTTTCTTTTTTCTTTTATTACTAATATGTTCGTTTTTCTTATATTATTACCATTATTTTTTTTAATTTATTATTCAGTAATAATAATTATTTTTTTATTGCTCTTTATTTGTGTTTATTTCAGTGATGATTTGGTTAGTTGTAAAGTTTAGCAAATGTGTACCGGTTGCGTTTTTGAAGCATATTTGTGCTTTGTTTGTTACCGGTCGTCAAGCCGGCATGCATTATTTTTAGTAAAGTTGTTGAATCCTTGAAATCCTTGACTACACCAAGAGCGTACTTGAGAAACTGCTTCTTTCCGTGTTACACTTCTATTTTGAATGACGTTTCTGGAGTATTTACCCCCCCCCCCTGCTGTGTGTTATGATTTAGAATTCAAAATACGGTACAACAAAGATTCGAAATTTTCAACCTCAGAGGGGACTAGTTTAAAGTACAATGGCATGTCAGATGCTGTTAAGGCTGCCTGGTACGGTGAATCTAGGCATAAAAAAGCTAACGTCTCTGGCAAGTGAGTCCGATGTTTTAACGGATTCAGGAAGAGCGGGAGGGTTGGATTCCCCTAAGGTCTGCGCAAAAGCACTCCTTAACCTTCCATTATTTATTGAAGAATTCCTGTCTGTTCAATTTTTTTTTTTGAAAATATGCTGAAATATGTAAGAATTCATATACTTAAGCTTAAAAATGTACAAAAAAGCATCAGACCGATCTAAAATATGCCTATAGATTTAATTATGCTAAGATTAATTTTGAGTAATTAGTTGATGTAAAAAACAAGGTGGTGGAAACTCAGATAACATAGGAAGTAAAGAGAACCTTCATTTTAGCGATTTAGCGGGGCTTTAATAGGATTTAGACACACCAGTGCTTTTAGCAGCAATCTGTGAAACAGTTGAGTTTAAAAAAAGTTAGAAGCTTAATTAAGCATCGTGACTGATATCGCAACAATTGTAGTAACGATTTTCTATCTTAAACCAATTTGAGGATTTATCTTATTTCTACTACCTTCAATGGTAATGATCTTTAGGAGGGGATTTTCTTCAATTTCTGGTCGAATGCAATGATCATTGAACCTAACCTGATTTCTAGATGCCAAGACATCTTAGATGGAAACCGTTGATTTTTTTTTTATTTGCAGAGAAGGTTTAGAAGATCCTTTGGAAGATCAAGGAATGGTTAGTCAACAGCTTGAACAACTTTCAACAATTGGACGATGTGAATACGTTAAAACTTGTACTCTTTTAATGCAACTTTTTGATACAGCCGCTGGAAATTATCAAGATTTGCTGTCCAATCCTAGTGCTCAGGAAATGAGTGTGGCTATTCAAGAAGGTAATGAAGACTCTTGCTTGATTTCTGATGGCAAATGGAGAAGTTTTGTCAAAGTAAATAATGTACAAAAAGAAGTAATTAATGAAATTTGAGCTTTCAAAACTAAACTGCGACAGCATACTGCCTTGTTTTTAACCAATAGTGGTTAAAAATATTTCAAACCAATTTAGCCTTGCTTTGTATCTGGCTTCAGCCTTGGAAAAAAATAATCTAAATTTAGCATGCTATAGATAACATGATATAATGTTCGTCGCACAAAAAGGAAAAAAGTTAACAGAAGAAGGACAAGAATCTTTCGTTTAATACCTAGCTCTCCGCATATTGACACATGATGGTGTTAATACTAGATATTTTCATATTTTAGGTCTGAATTATTATTCATTTATTCTAATATTTCATTTTAGTGCTATTTTCTTACTCTTAAGCTTGTTCTAATACTTGAAGTTATTGTAGTAATGTTTTTTGGGATGTTGCTGCAATCCACAAAAATGGTGATTTTTGTAATCACCAGTAGGAAGTATGGTAATGCTCTTCAAAGTCATGAGGAGTGGCTACCCTTTTATAAGTACTAAATTTTCAGCATTTTGTACATTTGGAAAAGTTTATTAACCTGCTTCAAGGTAGGGAGACTGGTAATGTTTAAGATGAAAAAAGACTTTTCAGCTCTCCTGGCTCAAAAAGGGTCTGCCACAATTTTATATAGTATGTCCTAAAATGAAAACATATTATGCAGCGAAATATTATCCTTTTTCTTGTACTCACCATTGCCAAATAAAAAAAGCCGGCTAAAAGTTTTTTTTTGCTCTCATGAAAAATCATGAGCACGTCACACGTGTTCTTTGGTTTTTGTATCAGCGCCACAGTGACTGCCCAGTAACTTGTTATTTGAAAATAATCATAAATCATTAGAATCTGTTATTTCTTTTTTCAGTATTTTTTCTCAGAGTGTGTAGAATATGTATTATTGTATTTGTAGCACGGAATATATTATATGTAACATATAGTATATAATACATAGAACCTAATGTGGGAATAATATAGGATATTTATCTATTTTTTTGGGATGTTCTTCCAAATCCAAACTTATCTACGTTTGAT
Organism: Artemia franciscana; assembly: GCF_032884065.1. Lineage (NCBI taxonomy): Eukaryota > Metazoa > Arthropoda > Branchiopoda > Anostraca > Artemiidae > Artemia > Artemia franciscana. The sequence continues at coordinate 22,819,070 of NC_088867.1, read as the reverse complement.
TAAATCAAAACGACTTTCACAGTACGTACGTAATTTTTAATGATAATGGTTTCAGTTAAGTCACGTTAAGCCTAATCTTTCACGCTGGAAGAAGTCATTTTACGGTAGACTAACGTAAAAAGCAACAACAAAAACATCTTAATTGGTGTCTTGAGTCGCCCAAAGCATCATAACTAAACAATTCAAAAATTACAAATGTGGAATGGAGATGTATTTTCAAGCTCCGATCAGGCGTCAAAAGTTTTCTTGGAAAAGTTTACTAATATTTTTTTTTTCAAAATTTATTCGTTGCTCAATCAGAAACCCCATTTTGTGGCTGCTGATGACTTTTGGCTATTAACCTCTCTATAACGTAGCATAAATGGACGTAACGTAGAATTTTCAGCAGAGCTAGAGCCTACTTACGTTACGGGCAAAATTTGTTCCGTATGATTACTTAACGTGTTTAAGTGGCCTCCTAAATGATGTTACTCTTTACGCTTACATTACTTGATGTAAAGCTTTACAAAACATACATGCGGATATAATTTAACTTTAAAGTGATCTCTTCGTGCAAAGATAATTCAAAAAAGTGTTGTTTATAGATTCGAAAAAGGTAAAAATAACGAAGGATGCAAAGTAAAATCTACGTTTCAAAAATTAAGTTAGTATCTAATTTTCTATATATTTTAAAACACGAAGTTACTCTACGGTCCTGTTTGATTACTTAATGTTTTATGCAGAAATTACCAATTGTCCATTTTTGGAGGAAAATTTTCAATTTAGAAAAGTTGTAGGAAAAACTAGGTGTTGTTAAGATTAACATATCATTAGGCTTTATAGTAAAAAAAAAAAAAAAAAAAGAATCGGAGAAAAACTTAAGATTCTAGCCTCGGAATTTGTCTCTTAGCAGAAGGAACTAGCTGAAATCTTTCTAAGTTTCACTAGTAAATCAGGGATTGAGCTTCGAAAGAAAAAAACAAACACAGGAAATGATCAAACGGACAAACCTGGGGTATCCGTCTTTAAACCCCCTTGCTCCTCACGGTGTCCCAACCCCCATAGTGTCCCAATCTATTGTATATTTTTCTTACGTTTATTTGACCGCTGGTAGAATATGCTTGTTTTACTCGCATTACGGCCTGACTTCAGATCAGAAGGACCGCCTGGAAAGGATCCAATACCGAGCTCTTCCGATAGTTTCTAAATCCCTCTAAGTCTGTTATTGCTGCCTTTTATAAAAATTTTCCCTCAGTACTCTTTCGACACGCCGTGATGAATTGTGTTTCAAGTTTAGTGTCGGTATTTTGGCAAATCCACTGCTTCGTGAAATCCTCTCCCCTGAGCATCTCCCTTCGTGCCAACAGTTCTCGTGACACTACCTAAAATTCAGCCGGTAACAGCATTATATATGCGTTACACATATATTTTCGTTCCCTAGTTCGTCAAGGTGTTTAATGCTACAGTCACTCCTCAATAATTGTACATATAGATTTGTTTTATTTCAATATTCTTTTTAATCGTTGTTGCTTTTATGTTTTCTTTTTATAATATGAACTTAATTTCGTGTTGTTTTAATTTTTTCAGGAAGTCAGATATTTAATTTTTTTTTAGGTTTCAGTTTGACTCTGTTTATGTTATTCTGAGTTTCTATTTAAATTTTTATGACGATGGCTATGGGTTATGGCCGTGATTATTATATGTTTAGTGCCTTATCTTTTATTGTGATAAGACCTGCCACTGATCGGCACAACCCTGTAAGTTTGTTTGCAGTAAAATCGCTTGAATTTAAAAAAGAAATATTTCGGGTAAGATATAACATCAAACTTATTCTACATGTTTTAAGCCTATTTGTGACCTGGGAGAAACCCAGCTTTAGGTTTAAAAATATAGTTGAGTGGGAACGAAGCTCTGGATTATTTACGTCATCACATGTTTATTTTACTCTAACTTTATATATATATATATATATATATATATATATATATATATATATATATATATATATATATATATATATATACATATATATATATATATATATATATATATATATATATATATATATATATATATATATATATATATATATATATATATATATATATATATATATATATAAAGGTTTATCAAGTATATATAAAAGGTTTATCAAATTTAAGAGGCATCAAAATGTTCTTAGAAGAAAAACATTCTTTTAAGTGAAAACTGTTTTTAAATTGTTTTAGGGTTAATTAAATCACCACAAGCCACATAAGAATTTGTTCCAATTTCTGCTAAGAGTATATGTCTTTGTGGAAGACAGTTTTTGCCAATCTTTGTTTTCTATTCTGTAGCAGAGAGACATCCATTCTAAAGGTTCCCTATTCCTAACCTTTTCATGCCATAACTGTTTTTTTTTTTAATTATTTAACCATAGTTCTTAGCATGTAGCTTAGTGATAAGAAGCGAAGTACTATCCCTTACGAATGAAGTGGCTTAACACAAGACAGTATGATATGAACTGATATAAACTACAAATAACTGTAAGGCCTTGGCATCAAACAAAATAATCATCATGGTTAGATAATAGATGCGTACCTTATCTACATAACTCGATTTACTTAAAGTCCAACCTATAATGCACTTGGCAGTTTTCTCCATGGTCCATTTTGACCCTGAAAAACCCTCCCTGCTGCATAATAGTATCATACTAGATACACAAGTACCATACTTGAAATATTCATTCCAAATCACGCTTATTGGCCTACTTCATCTTAGTTCACACACAAAATATATTACTTCTTAAACACTTAAATGTTTTACACTTATATAGCAAGTGAAACACGCATCAACGCATAGGGCATGGATACGGAATCCAATTTTTTTCTAATATTCTCAATCTATTTTATATTGGTCTTGGTATTAAGCAAGTGTCATATAGCGATCGTACATTCTGTCGGTCTGTCTGTCTGTCCCGGTTTTGCAAATTTAGGCACTTCCAGGTAACTTAGGATGATGAAATTTGGCAGGCGTATCAGGGGCCGGACTAGATATAAATAGAAATAGTCGTTTTCACGATTTTACCATCTGGGGGGGGGGAGTGTGGGGTCGGTTAATTCGGAAAAAATAGAAAAAATGAAGTATTTTTAACTTTCGAATGGGTGATGGGATCTTAACGAAATTTGATGTTTGGAAGGATATCATGTATCAGAGCTCTTATTTTAAATCCCGACCAGGTCTGGTGACATTGGGGGAGTTGGGGGGGGGGGGCTAAAATCTTGGAAAACGCTTAGAATGGAGGGATCGGGATGAAACTTGTTGGGAAAAATAAGCAGAAGTCCTAGATACGGGATTGACATAACCGGAACGGATCTGCTCTCTTTGGGGGAGTTGGGGGGGATGAGGGTTAATTCTAAAATATTAGAAAAAATGAGGTATTTTTGACTTATGAAAGATTGATCGTATCTTAATGAAATTTCATATTTAGAAGTACCTCGAAACTCAGATTTCTTATTTTAAATCCTGACCGGATCCAGTGTCATTAGGGAGGGGGGGGGGGAACGGAAATCTTGGAAAACGCTTAAAGCGGAGAGATCAGGATAAAACTTGGTGGAAAGAATAAGCAAAAGTCCAAGATAGGTGACTGACATAACCGGATCGGATCCGCTCTCTTTGGTGGAGTTGGGGGGGGGGGGTAATCTGGAAAAATTAAAAAAAATGAGGTATTTGTAACTTACGAATGGGTGATAAGATCTTAATGAAATTTGATATCTAGAAGGATCTTGTGCTTTAGAACTTTCCTTTTAAATCTCGAACAGATCCGGTGACATTGAAGGTGGTTAGTGTGGGAAACTGGAATTCTTGGAAGACGTGAAAGTCGAGGTATCTTACGAATGGGTGATCGGATCTTAATAAAACTTGATATATAGAAGAATCTTATGTCTCAGTTGCTCCTTTTTCAATTCGAATCGGATCCGGGGACATAGAAGGTTTGGGGGGGGAGGGGAAGCGAAATCTTGGAAACCGGAAATCTTGGAAAACCCTTGGAGTGGAGAGATCGGGATGAAACTTGATGGGAAGAATAAGCACAAGTTGTAGATACGAGATTAACATAATTGGTATGGATCCGTTCTCTTTGAGGGAGCTGGGGGTTGTTAATTTGGAAAAATTGAGGCAAAAATTGAGGCAAAAATTAAGAAAAATTTCTTAATGAAATTTGATATTTAGAAGGAACTCGTGTCTCAGAGCTCTCATTTCAAATACCGACCAGATCTTTTGACATTGGGGGGAGTTGGAAGGGGAAACCGGAAATCTTGGAAAACGCTTATAAATGTCGTAGATACGTGATTGACGTAACCGGACTGGATCCGCTCTCCTTGGTGGAGTTAGGTGGTGGGGTTTAGTGCTTTGGCGAGTTTGGTGCTTCTGGACGTGCTAGGACGATGAAATTTGGTAGGTTTGTCAGGGAGCTGCATAAATTGACTTGATAAAGTCTTTTTCCCCGATTCGACCATCTGGGGGGCTGAAGGGGGAGGAAAGGTTAGAAAAATTAAGGTATTTTTAACTTGCAAGTGGATGATCGGATCTTGGTATATTTGATATTTAGAAGGATCTCGTGACTCAGAGCTCTTATTTTAAATCCCGATCGGCATTAAGTTTCTGATTTTCCTTTTAAAGCAATCTATTGATTCTTACAATTTTGCTAGAGCTCATACCATATGAGTTCTTGGCTCTCGGCTCTTACGACCTCGTCACAAGTGCTATATGAGCTCTTAGCTCTTGTTCTTTTTCTAAGTGGCGAGTAACCAGCCTTCAATTCAATAACCCAACTTCATTGATCCATCTGACTGCCTTAACAACGACAGTTTATTTTCAAAGATCATGCTATTTTTTTCTTTGCTTGCCAAGGCCAAGTCAAATACTTCGAATTTTTTTGGAATACTGCCATTTCCTGCATCCAGACCTTTGCTTTAATTCCAATCCTTTCTTATGCAACAACTTTATGATTTTATTTTTTAAAACTAAAATCTGTATTCTAGCCCCTACATGACTCAAGACATGCTGATGTCCCCATCTTTATTCGTGGTAATCTTATATATATCATGAAAAGAGAAATCACCAATGCAACAGCACAAACACATAAAAAAAAAGGACAGAAGGAGAAAAGGAAGACTGTTTTCCTAAATTAGTGATTAATATAGACCAGCACTTGAATGAGGCCTTAACCCTACTCATCCATACAATCACATAGGTAAAACAGCATAGCAATACACAATCAACCATAAAGAATAATCCATGGACAGGCAGTCATGTCGTCAATAAGTATAAGTCGTCATTTACCAAACAATAGAAAAAATAATAAAGACAAATAATTCAGAGGCAACAACCCAACACAAGGGCTCATCAGGAGAATACACTTGCCTATAGGGTTTCGCCACTTTAAATTCTCTACCCAGCAAAGTGTTGTGGCTACCACAGAATATCCATGGCATCCCCGTGTCAGGTATCACCCCCAAAATACATGCCTATGAAAAAAAATTCAAATGTAAAACAACCAAGTAACACCAAAACAAGCTTATCCTGTTAATATATCCCTCTTTTTAGCAACAATAGGTAAACTAAATATGATTATTTTACCAAATCACAAATATTAACACAATGCAAAAAAAAAAATTGAATGAACTAAACAATTATAGAATTCATCGTTACCATGTGGCTATTTTTTAAAAAAAATCCGCTCTATTAGAAACACAATTCAAAATAAATGGCGCTACATCATCATTTGTCAAACCTCCGAAATTAGTTGAAAATTTCTTTAAGTATTTCCAGATAATTCTTTTGATATTTATTTAAAAGTTCGTTATGAAAACGTAATGAAAACTTAATGAAAACTAAATTTTTTAAATTGCCAAGTTAATTTATTTGCAGAAACACCTCTTGATATCAATTTTTCTAGATTGTAGAATGTAATTTTTAGAACAGAAAAGTGGAACAAATTGCGAAAACTTGCGATAATCTGGCATTTATCCATTTTTCTATCTCTTTGGTGGCAGGTTAACTGTTTTCTCCGAGTATCTACTAATTACTAACCTAATGGCAAGATGAAAGTGAGGCATATTCTCAGGAGGGATTAATTGTCATTAGAACAAAAACTAGTTTTGCTAAATGGCCTGCGAGGAGTAGGTGAAATACTGGAACCTCAGACCAGGCTATAAAAACTGACTTGAGACTGTTGGGAAGTCCTAGAAGGCGGCCAAAGAAGACGTTTTAAACAGGGTGGGATGGATGAAGAGTGTATGCAAATTTATCAGCCTCAATCGGCTCGGCCCTGCAACGCGTGTATAAAGATACATTAACATAGAGAGTTACTCTCCAGATCGATTAAAGTCATAAAACAAATAGCAGAATAAGTAGCGTAGAAATGGATTTCTATTTCGAAAGTTCCAATGATCTAAATGGAACAAGATATTCAGGCTCAAATTACTGTATTGACGCAGAAATCGACACAAAATAAATAAAAAATATGTAAAATGAACCTATTTAAGCACATGCTGTTGTATTTGTATCAGTATTCTTTTTGTCAATGAAACTAAATTCAAATCATGATTTGTCTTAATTTCTTTTTGTTTGTATTAATTTACTTCCGATGATGTTTTATGACTCCGATGAAATATCGATTTTGAATATTTTAAAGGTCAGCTGACGTGGTTGGTGTACATAATTGGAGCTGTGATCGGTGGTCGTGTAACATTTACGTCTAATGATGAAAACGATAATATGGACGGCCAGCTTGTTTGCAGGCAAGTCAAAGCTACATTTCTTTCTTGAATTATTTTGCTAGTATTTCCTGTGTTACTAATTTGAGTTTATTGCGAAAATATGATAAGCATCAAACCTCTATAGTTTTTACGAGAAGCGTAGGCCTGGGCTTCATTGTTGAAGTTGATATCAAATTCTGGAAAGTTGCTTGCAATTTTTGTGTGGGACCAAAGGAAGATGGTCTTTGTTTTGCCATTATGTTAATAGTCAACGGTCAGTAAACTGAATTGGAGTTTTGTAATCTATGTTGGTGATGATTATCTGAAGTTGTTCTGCCAAGTTTTAGTTTCCTCGGATTATCTTTAAGCTTTCGAGGGAAAGCTTCTTTCTAGCTAGCAACTGGTACAAAAAAAAAAAAAAAAAAAAAAAAAAAAAAAAAAAAAAAAAAAAAAAAAAAAAAAAAAAAAAAGAAAAAAGTCGACTAAAATCTAAATTGACTTAATATTTTTGGCTCTTCCCTAGACTTATCGCTAAAACATTTATTTTTTAATAATAAACAAAATATTGAGAGATATAATAAGCTTCATTATATTACAGTCCGAAAGTTATATCGTCCATTGTTAACAACCTTTTCTTTTCTTGATTTTGGTTGAGTTTGTCATTTTATTTTCTGCGTGTGGGATTAATGCAGAGAAATGTATCGCACGCGCATCCTAAACTTTTAATTGTTTCGTAATGGCTAAAGAAATTGGAGCTTACCCTTTGCTGCTCTCTTCGTTGTGAAATTAGAAAGTTGATCCTTGGCGAGAAAATTAAATTTTGAACCAGAACAAATTATTTATTGTTAAAGAAATTGGAACTTAGCCTTTGCTCTTTCTTCGTTGTGATGTTAGAAAGCTGACTCTTGGCAAGAAAATTGACTTTTTCAGAAAAACAAATATTTTTAAAACACTGGTCCATTCTGACTCCATGCGGAGTTCGAGTTCTATTGTATCTATTACCATTGACAATTTTTTAACATAGAATGCTTGATTTAAATGGGAAGCATGTAAATAACTTCTATTTACGATTGCCGGCAAAAAGTGGCCCCTTGGCCCCGCCTGTATCCCGCTTTCTCTGCCATGTTTTAGCAGGAAAATGGGTATGTTGCATTTGTTTAATGTGAGATCACTTTGTGTATGTTTCGACACGAACAGTAGACCTATGGACCCTCCAAAACTTCCTTCCACTGCAAACTTTCTGGAAATTGTCTGTAAGGGTTTTCAGTTTGAAATCTATTCGGTAAGCTATTTGAGTCAGTGGGACATGAGAATGATAGTTGTCAAAGATTTATACCCTTACTATAACTTTTTTATGGGATTGTTCGGATCTTTATGAAAAAAGGAAATAAGCACCTTGAGTCAGTAGTCCTGAAGAGAATGGTTTTCAGAACTTCCGAACCTCACCTACATTCTGAACTAAATGGCTGGATTCATTTGAAATTTTATAGCCTGGTGCCTACAACCAAGGAGGCTTTGCTAAATTTATTTTTAGGCTGTTGGCCTTTACAATCCAGGTGCCAGTGGGCTTCAAAGTTTCAAAGTTCGGTGACTTTTCCTCTATCATAGAGAGTGATTTCTGAGCAGGAATCAAAGCAAAGGACCTTCATCTTAGTTACTCATGCCAGTCTCCTGTTTTTGGTTTGTGACATGTATTTGAGGGTTTTTGTAATTTGTTTCCGTCTTTATCATGAAGATTGACTCATAATCGAAAGCCGTAGAGCAAATTCATCTTAGAGGTGGGGTGAGGGGCTGTGTACTGCAGAAAATTTTCGCACCTTTTTTTTCGACACGCTTAAGGGTAGCAATCTCTTAATACAAGTTTTTTCGCAGCGATTACAAATAATGAAACAGCACAATGGAGTAACTTTTACAGTTGTTAGCAAACTGTTTCTGTGGTAGTTTTGGTGTTGTATAAAAAACCGAATAGATGGGAAAAATTGTAGGTGTTTTATTTTGCCAAAAAGTAACATAGCCATGGCTTGTACATGTTGTATTTTTAGGAATAACAACATTGGGTTGGGGCAAAGTAATACAGCATTACCTTGTAACCATGGTTCATTTTTAAAAGTAACAGCACGTAGAAATAAATCCTGTTTTGAGCAGAAACAGCGCATTTTGAAGCCATCTGAAGAAATGTGTCATAATTTATGAAGAAATAAATTTTTATGGAATTTTCAATTTAAAAAGTTTCGAGGATGGAGAACTACACCATTAAAGTGGTGACGAAGGAAAAAATGAAGGTTTTGCTCCTGCAACATATTATTGGTGAAGTCGATTTAAGGCCGATTCAACCTTTTACATTGCCCGGGCAACGTAAACCTAGAGTTCATTTTTATCGAGCCAACTTAGTTTTTCCCAGGCACGTTCCTTTGGAAAAGTTGTGGTATTATTACTTCATGAAAACGACAAGAAAAAAAGGAACCGAAAGTTTAAAAAAGAAAGAAAAAAACAGCGACAAATTAAACGAGAAACTAAAAAAAGAAACATTAAATGCAGCAGGAAAAGACTCCTGTCTTATTCTACTGTTTAAGCAGTCTATTACGGATTTTTTTTTGTGTCAAATAACTAACACATTATCTCCTTGAAGAAATTTCTCTTGGAATTTTCTAATGAAAATAGACAGTTCAGATAGACAATAGACTGTGCCTTTGGAGATATCATGAACCCCCCACCTATCCCCGGGAAAATGTTATTAAATTACAAAATTGTCCGTTGTTTACGTAGTCCTATAGTATTTTCTTTTTTTTGGGGGGGGGGGAAGTATGCATACATTTTTCGGGTGTGGGAATTTTCTGCTGTTGGGATTTTTCACGGGGATAATTCTCCATGGGGAGGGAAGTTTCCGGGTAACGAATTTTTTCAGGGGAAATTTTACACTGGTGAATTTGCCAGAATTCCTATATGAAATTGATCCCATGTCTTTCTTTCTCTTTGCCGACTTATTTTACGTATGGAGGTGTTAACAGTAAATCTCCGGGGTAAATTTTCACCAGGATTGAATTGTCTAGAGAATAAATCTGTGAAGAGGAGGGATTTTTCCGTGGCCAGATTTCCTGGCTATATTTAAAAAACGATCAGTAATTAAATAAATAATAAAGTTTTTTCGACTGAGAGTAAGGAGCAACATTAAAACTTAAAACGAATATTACGTATATGAGGGGGTTGTTTTTTCTCAACACCTTGCTCTTTACGCTAAAGTTTGAATTCTGTCCCAACGACTCCCAAAACACTATGTTCGTTTAATTAGGACAGTCTAAAGCTTTTTTTAAGTACTAAAAAACTTTAGCGTAAAGAGTGAGGTGTTGAGTAAGAGCAACTCCCCCCATATACATAATAATTTCTGTTCGTTTTAAGTTTTAATGTTGCTGCTTACTTTCAGTTGAATTTTATATTTAATAAAGTTAAGAGTCAATCAAGGGTTTTTAACAATTCTTAAACATAGATTTGTAAATACTTTTCTCTGTAATGCTTCAGTTCAAAACGGCTAAGGCACTGAAAATGATATGCGAATACTCTAACTTTCAGAATTATTGATTGGAACTTAAAACTGAAAATTGCTTATGAAAGATAAAAAGCATCGTAGATTCGAAGTATTTTGTTGAGCTTGTATGGACTTTAATCTAGAAGATTTTGAACTGGGTCATCTTTAAGCTATCCGAAGAGACAAAGAACTGGCAAGAAAAACAAATCCTGAAAGGGGACGAATGAAAATATAAAAGAGCTCAAAATGGAGATGCAAGGATTGTCTTTTGTATTTGTTATGAATGTATTATGTTCTTTTACGATAAATATAAGTCATCATATCATGATAAAACAAGATATTGGTGGCATTTAATGAACAAACTAATACATTAATCAACATAATCAGGTCTACACAAAAAATTGGCTTATGTTCCCCTGCAAACTTCAACTTACGCTATGCATATATAAAAAAATCTTCCCTAGCGCTTAATAATTTCATAAGATTTACACTTTTCACATAATATTCTTATAAAATTTATGTTTATCCCCCACTCTTCGTCAACATTAAAATACCCAGATTTGTTATCTCTTAAATCCTGCATTTTATATATTTTTATCAAATGCAGCACATTTTCATTCATAGACCCCCACATCGGACATGAAAACGGGCCATCTTTTTTTTTTAACTTTCTTAATGTATCTGATTAATTAGATCAATTAGCAAAGTAATTCATTAACCCATCTTAAACATCCCCTTCTAGATCCATTCTAAGCACAATAGATTCTTTCCAAACATCTTTTGACTCGAGCTTCTATTTTCAAGATTCTCATACTTTTTCATTTGATGTTTTTTCATCTCAAAATATTTCCTATCTTGCCAATCCCCTGGTCATAACTCCTAAAACTTTTCTAGTTTGGTGAGACCAAGAATCTGTAAGAAGAGAATACGGCTAATTGCTACTTAATTACGAAGCTCTGTGTCCGTATATTAGCCCCTTTAAATAGTTTAAATATTTCACAATTTAGACTCTGTATCCTTTCTACTGTCTCATTGTTTTCCATTTTCATGGAAAACATTTCTGGAAATTGTGTATTGTTATTGTATATCTTCCAATTTCTGGAAAGTATCTCTGAAGTGCTTCCTGAAAATCAGCTTTAGAGATTCTTCATTTTGAATAAATAAGACTCTGTGTAACATTGGTAGGCATTGGCAAAACAGAGCTCTGAGGTATTCGCTATGTAAGTAAGCTCTATATACTCATTTACCCAGTAGAAAATAGGAAATCCTTGGAATTATGGGGTAGACAGTCAAAATTTTAGATCAGTTTTTTTTTTTTTTTTTTTTTTTTTTTTTTTTTTTTTTTTTTTTTTTTTTTTTTTTTTTTTTTTTATGTGGGAGATCTTATTCTCAAACAAAGTGTAATATTTTAGCTCAAGATTTTCTTTTGGTATTTTCTACAATGTATTTTTGTATTTACCCAGAAAAGAATGTCATTTGCTGTATGTTTTTGCCTTGGAAAACTTTAATTAAAAAAATGCTGGTTAGCTTCAAAATTGCATCTTTTAAATTTAAAATGCGCTATTACACACCATTCTTTCTTTGATTTTTTTTTTATCTTTAACTGGACTCTTTTTATTTATTCCCACGCCATAGCATTCGTTTTCCGCGATTGGCTGGTGTTACGAAAAGTAGATGTAAAAAAAAAGAAAAAACAAAAAAGCGGTCTTCTTTCTAGGGTGCCTAGTTAAATTAATTAAGGCCTTACCGTGTTGCAGGTTGATTTTGACCCATTAAAGGGGATTACGCTACAACTTAACCATTTCATGGTAACCACTTAGTACTAGAGTGGAGGAGGGGGGGGGGGATATAACCATACTGTAAGCTTTTGAAATAATTTCTGCCAGAAAACTCATCTCGTAAAACAATAAATGCTACAATCCAAGAAACAATCAAGTTATGATATTCCTTCAAAGTTCACTTTCTTCTCTGCTATACACTTCCGCTGTACGTGACTTTGGTTGTTTGCTCCTCTAATTAAAATCTTATTGTGTTCCCAAATTTGAGACTCTTGGAATTTCTCTATCTAGTGCTCTTAGGAAAGCTATGTTGGGGCGGTTTTATTCTGTTGCTTGTTCTTGTAGCTAAGATACGGCTTACGATCCCTTAGATACGCAATTAACTATATTATTGACTTATAGACAATATTTTTATAAGAAAGAATAAAATTGACACTCTGGTTCAGGTTGATATCTAATCCCATATATTGAGGGATAATTGAACCATTCTGAAGTCAGTTTGACCAAGTCCATAAAATAAATAGTTGACAAAATTGAGAAAGAGGAATACCTGCTGGTTCTGATTTTAATACACGAAATCATCTGGTGGAAAATTTTTCCAGGATTTGAGTGTGTGTTTATGTATTTAGTATAAGTAATGCTCTTAAGTGGATATAAAATGGACTTCCTCGAATGAGCTTCTAAACAATTTAATTAGTGTTTTGGTGGAAAACAAGTTTGTTGCTTTCATTTTTCGGTATAAATTGTTTTCTAAGGAATATCTTTGTAACTTGATAAAACCAAGAGTCAGTCAAGCGCTTTGATATGTAAAGCACAGATAAACAAAGAGTTAACTTGTAAACAGTTTTACAAGTAATTTAATGGCCTTCCCTTGAGGGGGGTGAAAGAGGGCAAAATCTTGCCTAACCACTTCAAAACTAAAAACCGCGTATTTTTATTAGTTTTTCATGTTTTGCTGAGGATGGGGCCAAGACTAGTTTCCTTCTTCCGCTGCTTTGGAATGGTCAGGCAAATAATGCAGTTAGTTTGTCAAGTGATAACAGATAAGTCCGTAATCCAGTTTATCAATATTGTCAATAGTTGCAACAATTTCCCAAGTAATAATTGTAATCTTTTGTTACTACTAGCAATTCTTTCCTGAATTCTGGAATCTAAATGTCTTAACTCCCTAAAAACAATTTCATTGTAATTTTCTACTTCATTTTTCTGTTTATTTTCTAGGGTGATCCAATTAATTACCCTAACCGATTCGAGGCTATCAGCGAGAGGCTGCGAAAAGCTGGAGGTGGCGATGCTTAGCTTTTTTGAGCAATTTCGAAAAATCTATATTGGCGATCAAGTTCAGAAAGCCTCTAAAGTCTACCGTGCTCTCAACGACGTACTGGGGATTAACGAAGAATCACAGATACTGAGTATCATTGTGAGGAAAATGTAAGTGAATAGACAGGATTTTAATTTTATTCTATTCCAGAAATTGGTTTGTGAGACGCTGGATGTAGAAGTAAATTAGGTTTATCAATATTTTAAAGGGGTAAGGTTTTGTGAAAGCCGGAAGAATAGCAACGTTGAATAAAAGATGGATGGTTAAAAAGTAAAGGAAAGGTGGATGGTGAAAAAGTAAATGAATTGGTTTTTATTAGGTGGTAATTACCAGATTAATTTTTTGTGTGTTTTTTGTATAATTATGAAAATATACCCCTTCGTTGGTTTGGCCATGATGATGCGTGTTTAAATCTCTATTTATGAAAAGTAATTATTTTAACATTTTGTGTAATGACATTTATTTTTATTAGAAGTTGTGAAGTAACTCATTTAGCGGTAGGCTAGGATTTGGAGAAGTGGTTTTGACACAATGAAGCAAGATCAGTAGTTGCTTTGAACCTATACAATGACAATTTGAGGGTAATATTAGAGGGCACTTTGGCTTAATCCTCAAACTGCAATAGAACATTAAAAATTCATCAAGCTGACTTATTGCTGGCTTTATCTTTGAAGTTCTAATTATTTCAGTTATGGTCAGAACCTATTTTAACAATAGGCTAAAAACCCGGATTGTAACCTGATTTCATCGATTTCGTTCAACTTGTTGTCTGTAGAACCGTCCACATGCGCAGTGGCGTAGTGGGCTAAAAGTTCTGTACCAGTAGGCAACTGAATGTAATATTTTTGTTGTACAAAGAGAAACATCTAATTGCCACAAGGTATTAAACGCATTTAATATGCATTTAGCGTTTAATATACTATAAGGAGAGTAAAGGTTTAATTCTAATTGAATAAATGAAATTGAATAAGTAAAATTTGAATAGCGTAATATGTATTTTCATTTCAATGCTGAGATAACTGGAAAAGAGAATATCTGTAATATAATTCGCTTTCAGTGAAGCGCCAGTGACGCAGTAGGCCTTAGATTCTTTAAGTTAGGAAAGGTGGTAGTAACTAAGTTCTTGTTTGCAGTGGAACTAAATCTGTCGTGAATGGTCTTGGGAAGAAATAAGGTTAAACTAAATAATTTGTATGTAATGATGTCACCTGCTGAAACGCGAATCAGTTCAAAATTGATTTTTCTCTAATTTCATTTCTTATTTTTAATGTTGTAATAAGTACGTAAGAAAATTTTTGTACTAAAGTGCCATTTTCAGTAGAGCACCAATGACGCAGTAGGTTTTAGACTTTTACAGTTAGGGAAGAAGGCGGTGCCCATACTCGTCTTTGATTTGATTTTTGTTCGTTTTAATCTTAATTCACAGGTTTACTAAAGCTTAATTCGTTTTAAGGTTTATGCATTCATTTGTATTAGTACATGTTGTATGTCTATTGGCTATGATTGTTTCTCTAGTTTCTTTTCGTTTTGGGTTTCATTTACGCTACAAAAGTGAAATATTTGTGTTCGTTTTAAGTTTAATTTGCATATTCAATTTAAGCTGTACTCGTTTTAAGATATGTTTATTCATTTGTATTAATACAACAAAAGAATTAAGACAAAAGTAATGCGAAACCAGAAGAATGGAACAACAAGAATAATACAAGAAGAGATAAGAAAACTAGAAACAACATTTTTATTAAAAGGAAAACGAAAAACAATTGACAACACCCCCCTCCCACACAAAAAAGCAAACCAAATTTTTAACTTTAATTGTATTTAAGCTACTCCAACCAAATCCCGGTAATAAGAGTCCAGTCTAATACAGACTAGATTTTAATTACTGTTAGTTTTAACAATTGTTTGTGATGTTAGTTTAACAATTTGTGTGTTAGTTTAACAATTGTTTGTGATGAACAATTCTGATTTTCACCTTCTCTTCTTCACTTGATTTGTTGCAATCCCTTTTTTTCTTATTGTTAGACGTTTCTGTTCTTTTCTAGTTTTTATCGGCGTTGAACATGTCTTGTTTGACGCGTTTTTTTTTTTTTTTTGAAAAATTTAGCGTTCTTTTTTTATCTTTGCTTGTCCTTTTTCAGTGGTTGGTGTTAACCCACCTGGAAAATGACCACTCCCTATAGAAAACACCCCCTCCCTCGCGGAAATTACTCTCCAGAAAATAGCCCTCCACGTATCCCCCCAGGAAAATTTTACTCCCACACAAGGACTAGAACTCAATTTCTGATTCAACAAGCACACTCCAAAGTTTCTGTGACCTTGAGTTGGAGGTGTGGATGAAGAAGGATGATGGATGAGACAGTCCTCCTCCTCTACGGAATAAATTCTGCTCATTTTGGGGCTTAGTGTTAGTCTTTACTTTCATAGTAACAGCGTACACCAGAAATATTCCCAGAAATCGTAAGGGAGTAGGTATAAACTCACATTTTGATGCGTTTTTTAAAATTTCTGTTTTAACCCTCCCCCCTGAAAAGCCTTTTCTGGAAAACTCCTTTTTATTGCCTTTTATTTGGGAAACTTCCACTGAGAAGGGGATTACCGGCATGATTTTAAAAACAATCAGAAATTAAAGTCTTTTTCAAATGAAAGTGTGCTAAAAAAAATCTTCCAATCCAGATCATTTGCAAAAAAATTTCTGAGTGGAATTTTCAGCCACAATGGAATTGTCTTGGGGGAATTCCCCTGGAAAGGGGGGGAGGGCGTTTACATGAAACAACTCTCCACGATGATTTTTTCCATAGGTGAAGGAATTTTTCATGGAGGGGGAAAGCCGGATTTCTTTGTGTTGTTAAAAGCGATCAAAGATTAAATTATTAAAACGTTTCTTCAAATGAAAGTAAGAACAACATCAAAATTTAAAGGGACAGAAATTATTAGATAATTGAAAGGGTTTCCCCCTCCTCAAGACCTTGCTCTTTGCGCTAAAGTTTTGACTTTTTGTTCCAATTCCTTAAAAGCGACTCCTGAAACACAATGGCTATATTTGCAATCACTTGTTATGAAAGAGTGTCGTGAGTACAGAGTGGGGAAAGTGCCTGAAACACCTTCAGGGGGCCGGATCTGATTAACAAACAGAAATTAAAATTTTAGAAAATAAGTTTTTGCAACTTAAAGTACAGAACAACATTGAAAAAGACACAAAAATATTTTATATATGAGTTGGGCTGCACCCTCCTGAATCCCTTGCTCATTAAACTAGCGTCTCTGTTGCTTTGACAGAGCCGTCTATTCTAATTAAACGACCCTAATTTTATGAAGTCTTTCTCAAGGAATGGGGAAGAAGTTGAACTTTGGTGTAAGGAGAGAGGGGTTTAAGAAGGAGAAGCCCCCTTATATACTGAAAAGTTTCGTTTATTTAAAGTTTTAATTTAGGTCCTTACTTTTAGTTGAAAAACTTGTTTTTTTATTTAATTTCTTAAAAGGGTTACTGTATTGAAAAAAGCGACACATCATTAACACAGGATTCTGATTAATGGACAATTCTTCAAGGCTTGGTCTGTTTTGGTGGGCCTTATCGGGCGGAAAAATCTCTTCCTAGCTAGTTTATCTACTATGGGCTGCCTCCCCGTAGTAGCATAATATTTGAAGGCATGGATATATATTGAGGAGGAGGTAATAGGCTTGAGACTGTTTGTGCAGGATTTCGACTCTTGTTGATAGGAGAGCATTGCCAAGTGTTGAAAACCATGTTTTAACAAATAATAAGCCCAGCATTGCGCAAAGTCTCCCTTCATACTAAAGGTCCCAGGGACTTCTTGCTGTCCGGTTCTAAGCGCTTCGGTGTAGACTTGAGAAGATGTGTTGATCCTCTTCCTGCATTGATGCCCGGGGCCATTGCTTTTCCTGGGGCCAAAATAATTTCAATGATTTAAAGAATCTGAAAATTGGAACTTGGAATGTTAGGACGTTAAAAAATAACTATCGTATCGACATTTTGACTGATGACTGCAGAACGATTTAAACTGGACTTATTAGGAGTTTCAGTAACTCATATCACGGGGATAGAAAGCATGGCATTAGGTAATATGGAATTTCTTTACATGGGCAGGAAGGATAGGGCACACAAACAGGGAGTAAAGCTCATGATAAATAAGGAAACTGCCAACTCTTGTTTAGTCTCAGAAGATATTAATAATGTGAATACTAATCTCTTATTTTATAACTAAAAAGTTCAAGGTATCAGTTATACTAGTATATGCCCCTGTAGAGCCGTCGGACAAAGATACTAGTGATTAAGATAAATTTTACTTACAGTTACAGAATCAAGTAGACAGGGTCCCAAGTAGAAGTATGGTGTTTTTATTAGATTTTAACGTCCAGGTCGGTAAAAATAGGGATAAATGGTATCCTAGCCTAGGTAAATTTACTGTAGGAAAAGAAAACAACAATGGCTACAGACTGTTGCAATTTTGTAGTCATAACAATCTAATTATGAATAATACGGTGTTTGTCAGGCCCATCAGTTATCAGGGTATTCACGTGATAGTAAGACAGCAAACCTTATTGATTATATTATTGTAAGCCGAAGACTGAGGATAAAATACAAGATGTTAGGGCATATAGGAGTGCTGTTATTGATGTTAAAAGTAAAAATTACCATTTGGTAGTGTCTAACGTTAATTTAAAGTTGAATTTTCGGAAGAGTGATTACCTCCCGGGAAGTAATGGTGTTAGTAGATTCCAGGATGAGAATTGGAGAGAAGCTTTTCAGGAATAGTTGAGCACTAAACTGGAGAGTTGAAAATTTAACAATTTGTGAAGTGGCTTATGGTGTCTTAGGGAAGGAAGTCAGGACTACAGCTAGGAATATTAGTGAAAAAGCTCTATGTTTAATTGTGATAAGGGGCTTGTACAAGAATTATCTGAGTGATAGATTATATGAAAACAAAAGGAATGTAAAGAAAGTGGAGAAAGCATTAAAATATGAACTAAGGAGGCGTGAAGCACCAAACCGTCTGGGGCCAACACAGCTAATCCCGCTCCTCGTCCGTCCCAATCTATCCAAAGCCTTCCACTGTACACCCTACCCAGGAAGCTCCCATTTCCTTTAAATATCTACTTATAACATCCTCCCACCCCAAACGCGGACGACCTGCTTTCCGTTTAGCCCTAGAAGGTTCACCGAAAAGGCCAATCTTGGGCAATATGTAATACTTCGTCCGCAGAACGTGCTCTAGCCATCTCAACCTTTCTCTCATTATTGCCCTAGCAATCGGGATTGAACCAAACTTTTCATGCAGCCTACTGTTTGAAATACGATCAGTCACCCGGATACCCAGAACAATCCGTTCAATCTTCATCCGATTTTCGGAGTGCCCATGCTTCCGAGCCATACTTGGCCACTGTCATCACTGTAGCTTCCAATATTATAATCTTGGTTTGCAGACTTATCTTCCTACTCTGACAATTTTTTTTAACTGTGAAAAAAAAAACACCCTGAGCCTTGGCTATAATACTTTTTAGTAGTAGTAGTAGTAGCATTGAATATTATAAATATTTTAATTATGGTTTCTGCCAAGTTTGCCTGTGGAAGTGTTCCAGCTGAATCATCCGTGGGTTTATTTTCCACGTGTTTTGATTTCTGGGAAATAATTTCCACGGAATGGGGAAATTCTGTTCGTTTAATTTTTTAATTTTCGATCCTTACTTTCAGTTGAAAAAATCTGCTTTTTTTGTTTAATCACGAAAAGGCACAAACGATTCTCAGGGGAAAACATTGAAATGCCGCTGATTTTAAATAGCCAGTAGTTTATTTTTCTTTATTCCGAGGTTGAGCCCGTGTAATTTCAAATCTAGGTTTTTATGGTAAGTATTTATGTCATCGAAGTTTGTTTTTATCATACAATGTTCGAAAAAAAATTGTGCAAAATACTCTGATAACAATTTTTGTTATTGATCTTGGGCAAAGCGAATAGTTAATTTAATTTGAGCAAAAAAAAAATGATCGTAGATATCGAAATCATTATAACAAATATAGGAAGTGAAAACATCGCTATATCGTTTAATCGAATTATTGCCCAACACATCCAATCTAAAGCGAAACATCTCGTCGTAAAACTTGTCTAATAACGGACTTGAAGTAAAACAGTAGTTCGCTTTGGATGCATGATCTAATTGTCTATTGGTAGTTTTGCCTCTGCATCGCCTTTGTGAACATAGCGTTAATCAGCCATGCAAGGGAGAATGTGACGTAAATTATGCAAATAAGGTACACAATTTTTCTGAGGTTCTGACCACAACTGATTTGGTGGAAGAAAACGTCTAGTTTTTCTGATATTTGTGTATAGACTTACACTGGAATATAAAGAATCATCTTAAGTGTTTCTTAATACAGTCCAAGTCAAGTTAGCTTAAAAAAATTATTAAGTGGTTGTCAAACAAGCAAATTTATTTGTTAATATTAGTAGCCTTCCTGATTTTTATTTTTGAATTTACAAAGTTGAGAATTATTTAACTTCTTTGATGGGAAAACACAAAAAGAAACATAAAAAGGAAACTTGATCGAATTTGCTTATGAGAACCTCATCTATATTCAGATATTTATAACGAAAGTTTTTGTACAATTTGAATTAAATTAATGATAAAATTGTTTTGCCTTAAGCCAATGCTCTAATTTCTTTTATCCATAAAGACTGTGAATGACTGTCTTATTCCTCGAATAATCACAATTAGGGTTAGATGAAGTTTCCCCTCTGTATTAACCGTTTTTCTTTTTGTTTACAGAATAACAAATTTGAAGTTTTGGGGACGTTGTGAAGTAATAGTCAAGAAAACGTTAAGTTTACTTGAAGAATTGTCTATTGGTTATAGCAGTGTAAGGAAACTGATAAAGCTTGAAGAAATACAGTTCATGTTAAATAATCATACGGTAAGCTTCTGAATCCTGTTTTATGAAGTTTTGGGGACGTTGTGAAATAATTGTTTAGAAAACGTCAAGTTTACTTGAATAATCGTCTATTGGCTATAGCAGTGTAAGAAAACCGATAAAGCGTTAAGAAATACAGTTCATATTAAATAATCGTGAGGTAAGCTTCTGATTCTCTTTTTATTTTGTTAGAAGTTTGGGCGACGTTATGAATAAAAAACATCCATAACAAAATAACAAAAACAAACGTTATGAAAAAACATTATGTTTATTTGAAGAATCTTCTAGCGGGTAATAACAGTGTAAGGAAATTGATAAATCTTTATGGAATACATTTCATACTAAATTATTATATGGAAAACTTCTGATTTGTTTTCTTTTGAAGTTTTGGGAACGTTTTGGGGTAATAGTTAAGAAAATGTTATGGATATAACAGTGTAAGAAAATGATAAATCGTTAGAAATGAAATTTTAAAAGACTATTTTTTAGCTGAAAATAAGGAGCAACATTAAAACTTAAAACGAACAGAAATTATTACATATATGAGGAAGGTTACCCCCTCATGCATGTAATGTAGCTCTACGCTAAAGTTTGACTTTTTCTTTAAATTATTTAAAAATGACTCCTGAAACACAAGGGCTGTTTAATTAAAGTAATTGGCTTTTTAAAAGTTATAAAAAAAACTTTAACGTGAAAGCGTTAATATATATATTTGTATACTTATATATATATATGTATATTTGTTAGAATATATATATTTGTATACTTCCCAATAGCCAATGCTATATGTCAAAAATGGGCAAAGCTCATAGCTTATAGCCATTTTGTCGATGGCTGGGAAGGAGTCAAGTCATCTTCAAAGACATAGTTATTAAATCTTTCGACTTAGTTGAACAAAATGGCTATCTCAAAATTTTGATCGGACGATTCTGAGAAAGAAAGGGGACTAGCTGCCCTAGAAATATTGTTGGACACTTCAAAAGGACACTAGAACTTTTGATTCCCTATAAAATGAGCCCTTTCCTGATCTTGTAAGATAACTAGTTCGATACGATCAGCCCTAAAAAAAAGAAGAAAAAAAGACGCGCATCCGTGAACTTGCTTTTGGCAAAAAATGCAAAATTTCACATGTTGTATATAGGAGCTTGAAAGCTCTACAGTTGGGTTCTCTGATATGTTAAATCTGACGTTGCGATTTTCATTAAGATAATTTAATATTTTAGGGGCGTTTCTCCTTTTTTTTCAAAAATTGGGCAACATATCTCAGGCTTGTAACTTTTGATTGGTTACTTTTATGAATTTTGTATAGTTTGAATAAGCATCAAAATTCGATTCTTTTGAAGTACCCATTGCTGTCGAGTCTGTTGCTTCGAGTTTCGGTTACTATTGAGTCGCATCGCTCTTTACACTAACTGTTCGATACTATTCATGCTGAATAATCACATGGTAAGCTTCTGATTTTTTTTGTCTGAAGTTTTGGGGAAGTTGTGGAATAATAGTTCAGGAAACAATAAGTTTATTTGAAGGGTTGTGTATTGTTTAGAAGTGTAAGGAAATTGATGAGTCTTTATGAAATGCAGCTCATGTTAAGTAACCATATGGTAAGCTTCTGATTTCCTTTTTTGTGGAAGCCAGTGCGAGAGTCAAGAATGTGCCTGAATGGATGGTGAAAGTTTATGAAAAGTTGAATGTATTGATGGATATAAAATTCTTGGCGAAACCAATAGGTTCCATGGCCCCCAAGAAGAAAAAAGAGAAATCGGTCGAACTAAATAAGGCGTATAAAATAAGGCGTCCTTATCGTTGAGTAAGAAAAAATCTAAATTATAACAACTTAAAAAATAGGAAGAAATCTAAAATAAAAAAGGGATAATAGGAAAAGATGAAAGCAGCATGTAAAACTGGTATTCGAAGGTATATATTGGTTTGATGTATTCTTTTGAGGATGCCTTGTTGGTAAAATTGGCCTCAGTTGGCCTCATATACGTAATAATTTCTGTTCGTTTTAAGTTTCAATGTTATTCCTTACTTTCAGTTGAAGTTTTTTTTTTATTTAATTTCTGATGGTTTTTTAAATAATGCTGGGATATACAGTGTCCCCTTCATAGAAATTGTTTTCCCTCTATGAAAAATTTTTCCATGGAAAGATCCTGCCACGTAACCCAGTGTCCCCCCCCCCTCCACCAGAAAAAATCTCCTCTAAAAACGTCTTACCAACAACAAATACTATATGTAAACAATGGGCAAAGTTCATAACTTGCAGCCCATCTCCTGGGGACTGAGGAGTATAAAGCCGGCGTCAAAGACATAGTTATTAGATATTTTGACTATGCTGAAGAAAATGACTTTCAAAATTTTGATCCGGTGACTTTGGGAAAAATGAGCGTGGCAGGGGGCCTAGTTGCCCTCTAGTTTTTTTGGTCTCTTTAAAAGGGCACTAGAACTATTGATTTCCGTTGGAATGAGCCCTCTCGTGAAATTCTTGGACCACTGTGTTGATACGACCACCCACGAAAAAAAAACACACAAAAAACAAATAAACACGCATCCGTGAACTTTCTTCTGGCAAAAAATACAAAATTCCACATTTTTGCAGATAGGAGCTTGAAACGTCTACAGTAGGATTATCTGATACACTGAATCTGATTAAGTTTGACTTTTAAGGGGTGTTTTCCTCTTTTTCGGAAAATAAGGCAAATTTTCTCAGGCTCGATACTTTGGATGGGTAGGACTAAACTTATATATTTAAAATCAACATAAAAATATGATTCTTTTGCTGTATCGATTGGTATCAAAATTCTGTTTTTTTAGAGTTTCGGTTACTATTGAGCCGGGTCGTTCCTTATTCACAGTTCGTTACCACGAACTGTTTGAACACTTAAATGCTTCCAAAACTGAACTTGTAGGGCTCTACAAAGCAAGTGCACAGCAAGGTCTCCGAGACCAGGCCACAGCTGAAAGCCTGTTATTTTTTTCAATTCTGTTAGATGGCTTCATTCTCTTTGACCTGTTTTGCCAGATTTCTCTCCCTCCCCTACCCGGCTGGAAAAATTATCCTGCTAACGCTATGCTAATGCTATTTTGGCAGAAATAGTAGATATTTTAAGAATGTTTGTCAACAACAAGTTCACCCAATCATATTCTCCAAGAACTTTATAAAAGATCTAAAGCCGAACTGGTCTACCATCATAAGAGCAAATAATAACATCTTGAAAAACAGAGGATCCTGTTCAGTACAAAAAAGGAGGAAAAGAATATCACGGATGTTTTACCTCAATACAACAAGGCATCCGCTCTTTACGCTAAAGTTTTTATTGTTTTAAAAAATAGAGTTGTGACAAAGAGTCAAACTTCAGTGTAAAGAGCGGGAAGTTGAGGAGGACAGCCCCATTCATATACGGAATAATTTCTGTTCGTTCTAAGTTTATTGTCGCTCCTTACTTTCAGTAAAAAAATTTGTTTTTTTATTTAAAACTTCTAAAGAATACAAGTTTCACTTTCTTCAAAAGAAATGAAAAATAAGCTATTGCAGATATGAAATTTCCAATTAACAAGGGAGAAGAAGCAAGTTTTTTTAAGGCTTTTGGAAGCTGCTTTGTTTAGTGCTTTTATTTTTACCCTTGAATGCTAAAAATAAGACCTTGTTTGAAAGCCAAGTGTTTCTATTGACCTGCTATATTGTTTCAAACGTTTATGGATGTATTTTTGATTCCATGAGGGTCTTGCCCCGCAAACTCAGATACTATATTTAGCTTTCTGTAAATTACAAAATGTTTTTAGTGGCTATCCTTATCTTTTCGTTCCTACAACGGTTTTCTGATCTTTTTGTTTTCATTCTATCAAAGGTTACTGTCCCCTCCCAAAGGTTGAGGAGGAACACAAACTTTTTCAAAAGATATTGATTGAGATGGAAATTTGATTGGAACAAGCTTTGTAAGAAACGCAATTTCCACCGTCTTGTTTTCTTATAACACCTGTCTATGAACTCTTCAAATATATCTGTTTCCTGGTTACGAATTGGTTCAGCGCCCTATTATTTCTTTTATCTGGGATAAACTCTGTCTGAATTATCAATGTTGGACAAGGTTTCTTAACCCTAGATGAACGAAAAAGTACGCATTTGCTTATAATTTTTTAAATCTTTTTTTTGGGAGGAAGAGGAACGAGCCCTAGCCCCGTGCTCCTCTGTTACAACCCCCTCTCATTCTCCGTCGAAAATTCTGGAACATTAGACATTGTTTTCAGATTCATTCTACCTGATTTTTACCAATTTTTAAGTTCCACTTGTCTGTTTTTAACCTTACTTAGTTTATTTGATGTTTATTTACAGGTATTTTCTGAGTAACTAGGATTAGTCCTTATTAGCAAAATGTTTCATCTTCTAAGTAAAAGTTCGTACTTGATATGTTTTTCTGGCTTGATTTTTTGGTGCTACTCCACTCCTATTGTGTGTATGTTAGGAGTTGACGATATCATGAATTCAGATGTAAGGAATTGAATTCAAATATTGAATTGTTGTTGAAGGTCAAAGCTATCTGCTTTACTAAATATTCTGAATAGTAATTAGCTAATAACTATTAAGCAATTTTGAATGAAACAGATGAAGTCAATAAAATGCTTGTGTTTGAATAAGTTGCAATGGGTACTGATCGATTAGTAAAGGAAAATCCAACTGTGGAAAAATGTATTGGGGAAAGGTGTCAAAACTTGCAAAACCGCGGTCTGGCTGTTTCACTGTCAAACTGTCAAACTGTCACTGTCTGGCTGTTTCACTGTGGGGAGGGTAACGAACTGTAGTAAGGAGCGACCCGGCTCAATAGTAAACGAAACTCTAAAAAACCGAATTTTGATGCTAAAAGATACATCAAAAGAATCGAATTTTCGTGCTAATTCTAAATATATAAGTTTCATTAAATTTAGTCTTTGTCATCCAAAGTTACGAGCCTGAGAAAATTTGCCTTATTTTGGAAAATAGGGGGAAACATCCCCTAAAAGTCATAGAATCTTAACGAAAATCACACCATCGCATTCGGCGTATTGGAGAACCTTATAGCAAAAATCTCAAGCTCCTATGTACAAAAATGTGGAATTTCGTATTTTTTGCCAGAAGACAAATCACGGGTGCGTGTTTATTTGTTTGTTTGTTTTTGTTTTGTTTTCTTTTCCCCGGGGGTCATCCTATCGACCAAGTGGTCCTAGAGTGTCGCAAGAGAGCTCAATCTAATGGAAATGAAAAGTTCTAGTGCCCTTTTTAAGTGACCAAAAAATTGGAGGGCACCTAGGCCCCCTCCCACGCTCAATTTTTTCGCAAAGTCAACGGATCGAAATTTTGAGATAGCCATTTTGTTCCGCGTAGTCGAAAACCATAACAACTATGTCTTTGGGAATGACTTACTCCCCCACAATCCTTGGGGGAGGGGCTGCAAGTTACAAACTTTGACCAGTGTTTACATATAGTAATGGTTATTGGGAAGTGTACAGACGTTTCCAGGGGGATTTTTTTGGTTTGGAGGTGGGGTTGAGGGGAGGGGGTTATGTGGGAGGATCTTTCCTTGGAGGAGTATGTCATGGGGGAAGAAAAATTCAATGAAAAGGGCGCAGGATTTTCTAGCATTACTATAAAAAAAACAATGAAAAAACAAACATGAAAACGTTTTTTCAATTAAAAGTAAGGAGTAGCATTGAAACTTAAAACGAACAGAGATTATTACGCATATGAGGGATTCTAAAAATACTTTAACATAAGGAGCGAGGTATTTAGGAGGAGATAAATACCTCGCTCTTTATGCTAAAGTATTTTTAGTAATTTCAACTATTTATTCTACGGCCTTTTTGATTCAGGGGTCATGGACGAAACTTACGATTTAGTGTAAAGAGCGAGGTATTAACGAGGGTACAAACCCCCTCGTATATATAATAAAAATATAAGAATATAAAAGTTTGTTACGTAAGTTAATTCTTAAGTTACGCATATTTTTTTATTAATAAAAACGTTCGTTAAAAATTAAAAGTTCTAGTTGCCTTTTTAAGTAACCGAAAAATTGGAGGGCAACTAGGCCTCCTTCCCCACCCTTTATTTCTCAAAATCATCTGATCAAAACTAAGCGAAAGCCATTTAGCCAAAAAAAGAATTAATATACAAATTTCATTTTAATAATTTATGTGCGGAGAGCCAAAATTAAACATGCATTAATTCAAAAACGTTCAGAAATTAAATAAAAAAAAACTAGTTTTTTTAACTGAAAGTAAGGAGCAAGATTAAAACTTAAAACGAACAGAAATTACTCCGTATATGAAATGGGTTGTCCCCTCCGCAATCCCTCGCTCTTTACGCTAAAGTTTGACTCTTTGCCACAATTCTACTTCTTAAAACAATTAAAAGCTTTAGCGTAAAGAGCGAGGGATTGCGGAGGGGACAACCCATTTTATATACGGAGTAATTTCTGTTCGTTTTAAGTTTTAATCTTGCTCCTTACTTTCAGTTAAAAAAACTAGTTTTTTTTTTTTATTTAATTCCAAAATATGGCTAGCAGTATGCAGATAAAACATAATATTTGGAGTTTTTGCTCTCTTTAGCAATGAACAAGTCCAATGAAAAAGGCTCTTTACTTTAGATGCATTGGACGCTCCATAGTAATAGTATGCATAAAAATATGCATTAAAGGGTTGGTGGGGAGGGTGGCTTTCACCATGATTGGTGGGAACAACCACTAGGAAATTTTGAAAAATTTGAAACTAAAAAGGTGACCTCTGCTTGAGGAATCAGACTGCACGTCTTCCCTCCCTTCGCTTTGGGATTCCCGCCCTTCTCGTTGACATACCGTGGTTTTGACGATTTTATTTGTTATTACTTGTAATTTACAAATAATTTACCCAATTTAGTTGTTTTCTTTCCAAATTTTCTTCCGACTCGAAATGGCCCACACCCCAAAATAAATGTCTATGTATCTGCCTTCATTAAACCCTTACCCACATTATAAGTTTGGTTCGGTTTTGACTATGATTTAAGGAGAAACAATCTTAGATTCACTGCAGAATAGTTGTTTTGAAGTGATAAAGACCTACATAAACATGATGATGTGTTACAATGTGAATAAAGTGTATAGTTATAATGTTACTACTAATAACTCACCGCAGAACCAAACCGCCTGAGGCTAACACAGCTACGCATCCTCCTCCTCCAACCCTGTCTATCCAAAGCCTCCCACTGTACACCCTACCGAGGAAACTCACCCTCTGCCTCAAAGCCACCCTCTTTATGTGAGTGACAAACTTCTATATTTGTATATTTTATTACGTATATGAGGGGGTTTGCCCTATCTTCAATACCTCGCTCTTTGCACTAAAGCTTAGAATAGATAGTTGAAATTACTTAAAATAATTTAGCGTAAAGAGCGAGGTGTTGTGGAGGAGATGAACCCCCTTGTATGCGTAATAATTTCTGTTTTTTTTTAGGTTTTAGTGCTGAAAATCCTGCGACCCCTTCGTGGAAATTCTCTTCCCTCATGATAAATTCCTCCATAGAAAGATCCTCCCACGTAACCACCTCCCCCAATACCCCCTCCCATCAACATGAAAAAGTCCGTCTGAAAACGTCTGTACACTTCCCAATAACCCTTACTATAGGTAAACAATGGTCAAAGTTCGTAACTTACTGCCACTTCCCCAGGGACTGTGGGGGAATAAGTCGTCCCGAAAGACATAATTGTTAGGATTTCGACTATGTTGAACAAAATGGTATCCCAGAATTTTGATCCGGTGACTTTGGGAAAAATGAGTGTGGGTGGCGGCCTAGGTGTCCTCAAATGTTTTGGTCACTTAACAAGGGCACTAGAACTTTTATTTTCTATTAGAATTATTCCTCTCGCGACATTTCAGGACCACTGGTTTGATATGATCACCCCTGAAAAAACGACAACAAATAAAGACGCATGCGTGAACTTTCTTCTGGCAAAAAATACCGAATTCCATATTTTGTAGATAGGAGCTTGAAACTTCTACAGTAGGGTTCTCTGATACGCTGGATGTGTAGGACTAAACTTGATGAAACATATATTTAAAATCAGTATAAAAATGCGATTCTTTTTATGTAATTATTGGTACTAAAATTCCGTTTTTTAGAATTTCAGTTACTATTGAGCTGGTTTGCTCCTTACTACAGTTCGTTACCACGAACTGTTTGATAGCCCTAGAAAGTGTGGCCGAGAAACCTACTGTTTGAAATACAGCAAGCCGGGTACCCAGAAGAATCCGTTGGCAATTTTTCTGAAAACATCTAGTAAATTTTTATCCGCTTTTTGGAGCGTCCAGGCTTCAGAACCACATTTGACCACTGTCATCACTGTAGCTTCCAATATTCTAATCTTGGTTTGCAGACTTGTTTTCCTATTCTTCCAAACTTTTTTTTAACTCTGGAAAAACATCCTGAGTTTTCCAGGAGAAACTTCCAAACTTCCAGGAGAGTTTTTCCTCCCTATTTGATTCCGTGGTCTCCCATTGCCTTTCCTGTGCTCCTTAAGACAAAGTCCATCAAAATGATCCATATAAAAGAGGGATAGAACACAACCCTGCTTAATTTCTGATTTAACGCAAAACCTGCTGCTAACCGCACCAACCGCATTCAGCGTATCAGAGAACCCTATAGCAAAAATTTCCAGCTCCTGTCTACAAAAATGTGGAATTTCGTATTTTTGTCAGAAGACAGATCATGGGTGCGTGTTTATTTGTTTTTTTTTTTTTGTTTTTTTTTCCTAGGGGTCATCGTATCGACCAAGTGGTCCTAGAATGTCGCAAGAGGGCTCATTCTAACGGAAATGAAAAGTTCTAGTGCCCTTTTTAAGTGACCAAAAAAATCAGAGGGCACCTATGCCCCCTCCCATTGAGATAGTCATTTTGTTCCGCATGTTCGAAAACCATAATAACTATGTCTTTGGGATGACTCACTCCCCCACAGTCCCTGGGGGAGAGGCTGCAAGTTACAAACTTTGTCCAGTGTTTACATACAGTAATGCTTATTGGGAAGTGTACATACGTTTTAAGGTGGATTTTTTTGGTTTGGGGGTGGTGTTGAGGGGAGGGGGCTATGTGTGAGGATCTTTCCTTGGAGGGATATGTCATTAGGGAAGAGGAATTCAATGTAAAGGGTGCGGGATTTTCTAGCATTGCTATAAAAAAACAATGGAAAAATAAACATGAAAAAGTTTTGTCAACTGAAAGTAAGGAGTAGCATTAAAACTTAAAACGAACTATTAAAGACTATTTAAAAACATTAAAGACTATTAAACATTAAAAGACTATTACGCATGTGAGGGGTTCTAAAAATACTTTAGCATAAAGAGCGAGGTGTTTAGGAGGAGATAAATATCTTGCTCTTTATGCTAAAGTATTCTTAGTGATTTCAACTATTTATTCTACGGCCTTTCTGATTCAGGGGTCATTCTTAAAGAATTGGGACAAAACTTCTGATTTAGTGTAAAGAGCGAGGTATTAACAAGGAGACAAACCCCCTCATATACACAATAAAAATATAAGAATATAAAAGTTTGTTACGTAAGTTAATTCTTAAGTTCCGTATGTTTTTTACTAATAAAAACCTTCGTTAAAAATTAAAAGTGCAAGTTGCCTTTTTAAGTAACCGAAAAATTTGAGGGCAGCTAGGCCTCCTTCCCCACACCTTATTTCTCAAAATCATCTGATCAAAACTAAGAGAAAGCCATTTAGCCAAAAAAAGAATTAATATACAAATTTTATTTTAATAATTTTTGTGCGGAGAGACAAAATCAAAAATGTATTAATTCAAAAACTTTCAGAAATTAAATAAAAAAACTAGTTTTTTTTTACTGAAAGTAAGGAGCGATATTACTCCGTATACGAAATGGGTTGTTCCCTCTGCAATCCCTCGTTCTTTACGTTAAAGTTCGACTCATTGCCACAATTCTAATCTTTAAAACAATTAAAAGCTTTAGCGTAAAGAGCGAGGGACTGCAGAAGGGACAACCCATTTCATATACGGAGTAATTTCTGTCAGCTTTAAGTTTTAATTTCGCTCCTTACTTTCAGTTAAAAAAACCTGGTTTTTTTTTAATTCTCGTACATAGCACAAACCACTTTAATGTATTTGGCTTTGAATGTATTTAAGGTCTATTCACTTTAAATGTATTTGGAAACATTTTGTTTCTTTTCAAACAGTTCGTGGTAACGAACTGTAGTAAGGAGCGACCCGGCTCAATAGTAACCAAAACTCTAAAAAATGATAGCAATAGCTACATCAAAAGAATCGCATTTTAATGCTGATTTTAAATATATGAGTTTCATCAAGTTTAGTCTTACCCATCAAAGGTTAATAGCCTGAGAAAATTTGCGTTATTTTAGAAAATAGGGGGGAAACACCCCCTAAAAGTCATAGAATCTTAATGAAAATCACACCATCAGATTCGCCGTATCAGAGAACCCTACTGTAAAAGTTTCAAGCTCGTATCTACAAAAATGTGGAATTTTGCATTTTTTGCCAGAAGGCAGATCACGGATGCGTGTTTATTTGTTGTTTTTGTTTTTTTTTCCCAGGGGTGATCGTATCGACCCAGTTGTCCTAGAATGTCGCAAGAGGGCTCATTCTAACGGAAATAAAAAGTTCTAGTGCCCTTTTTAAGTGACCAAAAAAATTGGAGGGCACTTAGGCCCCCTCCCACGCTAATTATTTTCCCAAAGTCAACGGATCAAAATTCAGAGATAGCCATTTTATTCAGCGTAGTCGAAAAACCTTATAGCTATGTCTTTGGGGACGACTTACTCCCCCACAGTCCCCGTGGGACGGGCAACAAGTTACAAACTTTGACCAGTGCTTATATATAGTAATGGTTATTGGGAAGTGTACAGGCGTTTTCAGGAGGATTTTTTTTTGGTTGGGGGAGGGGTTGAGAAGAGGGGGATATGCTGGGGGAACTTTCCATCGAGAATTTGTCATTGGAGAAGAAAATTTCCATGAAGGGAGAGCAGGATTTACTAGCATTATTTAAAGAAACAATTAAAAAATAAATATGGAAGTAAGGAACAGCATTAAAACTTAAAACAGAAACAGAAATTATTACCCAAATGAGGGGCTCACCTCCTTCTAATACCTCGCTCTTTACGCTAAAGTATTTTTAGTAATTTCAATTATTTATTCTACGGCTTTTGTGATTCAGGGGTCATTCTTAATGAATTGGGACAAAATTTAAGCTTTAGTGTAAAGAGCGAGGTACTGACGAGGAGGCGAACCCCCTCATATATGTAATAAAAACATGAGAATACAAAAGTTCTTTACGTAAGCCAATTTATAAGTTACGTAAATCTTTTACTAATAAAAAGATTCGTAATACATTAAAAGTTCTAGTTGCCTTTTTAATTAACCAAAAAATCGGAGGGCAACTAGGCTTCCTCCCCCGCTCTTTTTTTCTCAAAATCAGTCGATCAAAATTATGAGAAAGCCATTTAGCCAAAAAAAAAAAAAAAAAAATGCAAATTTCGTTTTGATTATTCCTCTGCGGAGAGCCAAAATCAAAACATGCATTGATTCAAAAACGTTCAGAAATTAAATAAAAAAAAAGTTTTTTTTGACTGAAAGTAAGGAGCGACATTAAAACTTAAAACGAACAGAAATTACTTCGTATATTAAAGAGGCTGCTTCCTCATCAACGCCCCGCTCTTTGCGCTAAATTTTTTTACTGTTTTAAAAAGAAGAATTGAGAGAAAGAGTCAAACTTTAGCGTAAAGAGCGGGGCGTTGATGAGGAAGCAGCCTCTTTTAAATACGAAGTAATTTCTGTTCGTTTTAAGTTTTAGTATCGCTCCTTACTTTCAGTTGAAAAAACTTGTTTTTTTTTAATTTAATTTCATTCATAAATCTTGGCTTCATTGTCAATATGGTTACTTTTCTGTTGATATTTTTGTAAAAAGTGGACCTCTTTATAGCACTTGGTATCTACTAAGTGACATATAGCGATCGCAAGTTCTGTTGGTCTCTCGGGCCCGGTTTTGCTAGTTTTGGCACTTCCAGGTAAGCTAGGACGATGAAATTTGGCAGGTATCAGACCACATTAAATTAGAAATTGTCTTTTCCCCGATTCAACCATCTGGGGGGAGTGGGGGGACAGTTAAATTGGAGTGGAGGAATCGGGATGAAGCTTGGTAGATAGAATAAGCAAATGTCCTTGATACGTGATTGACGTAACTGTACCGGATTTGTTCTCTTTGGGGGAGTTGGGGGGAGGGGTTCAGTGATTTGGCGAGTTGTGTGCTTCTGGACGTGCTAGGACGATGAAAATTGGTAGGGGTGTCTGGGAGCTGCACAAATTGACTTGATAAAGTCGTTTTCCCAGATTTGACCATCTGGGGGCTAAAGGGAGAGGAAAAAATAGAAAAATTAGGTATTTATAGCTTACGAGTGGGTGAACGGATCTTAATGAATTTTGATATTTAGAAGGACATCGTGACTCAGAGCTCTTATTTTAAATCCTGACCGGCATTTAATCTCTGATTTTCATTTTAAATCAATCTATTGATTCATAGAATTTTGTTAGAGCTCATACTATGTGAGCTCTTGGCTCTTAACTCTTCTGGCCTCGTCACAAGTGCCACATCAGCTCTCAGCTCTTGTTCTAGTTTAGGCACTTCCAGGTAAGATAGGACGATGAAATTTGGCAGACTTATCAGGAACTAGACCAGATTAAATTAGAAACTGTTTTTTTTCCCGATTCGACTATCTCAGGGGGGGGGCAGTGGGGGTACGGTTAAATCGGAATTAGTGGGAAAAATGAGGTATTTTTAACTTACGAACGGGTGATCGGATCTTAATTAAATTTGAAATCTAGAAGGATATCGTGTCTCAGAGTTCTTATTTTGAATCCCTACGGATCCGGTGACATTGGGGGGAGTTCGGGGAGGGACCTAAAATCTTGGAAAACGCTTAGAGTGGAGGGATCGGGATGAAACTTGGTGGGAAAAATAATCAGAAGTCTTAGATACGTGATTGACATAACTGGAACGGATCCGCTTTATGGGGGAGTTGGGGGAGAGGTTAATTCTGGAAAATTAGAAAAAAGAGGTATTTTTAACTTACGAAGGAGTGATCGGATCTTAATGAAATTGATGTTTAGAAGGATCTTGTGCTTTAGAGCTCTTATTTTAAATCCAGACCTGATCCGATGACATCGGGGGGAGCTGGAGGGGGAAACCGGAATTCTTGGAAAACGTGAAAATTGAGGTATCTTTATCTTACGAATCAGTGATCGCATCTTAATGAAACTTGATATATAGAAGGATCTTATGTCCCAGATGCTCCATTTTCGATTCGAATTGGATCCAGCGAAATAGGGGGTTGGGGGGGGCAGATATCTGGGAAACTGGAAATTTTGGGGAACGCGTAGAGTGGAGAGATCGGGATGATCTTTCAAATGTCGTAGATACGTGATTGACGTAACCGTACTGGATCCGCTCTCTTTGGGGGACTTAGGGGGTGGGGTCCAGTGCTTTTGCGAGTTTGGTGCTTCTGGATGTGCTAGACGATGAAAATTGGTAGGCGTGTCAGGGAGCTGTACAAAGTGACTTGATAAAGTCGTTTTCCCCGATTCAACCATCGGGGGCGGGGGGTGCTGAAGGGAGAGGAAAAATTAGAAAAAATGAGGTATTTATAACCTACGAGTGGGTGATCTGATCTTAATGAATTTTGATATTTAGAAGGACCTCGTGACTCAAAGCTCTTATTTTAAATACCGACCGGCATTAAGCCTCTGATTTTCCTTTTAAATTAATCTATTGATACTTAGAATTTTGCTAGAACTCATATCATACGAGCTCTCGGCTCTTGGCTCTTTCGGCCTCCTCACAAGCGCCATATGAGCTCTTAGCTCTTGTTCACTATTGTCAATTTGTTGTTAGGAAAAATAAGTTTATGAAGTATGCTTTATTATTTTGATGACATTTATTACCGATTGTCTAGATTCAGCTTTAAAGGTGGCGTCAATTTTTCTGGATATTATGAAGGCTTATGACTATTTTGACCCTGACATTTTATTGGTTAATCCCGAGTGAACGCTGGATCATGTTTTAAAAGGTTAAAATTGAAAGCTTCATTTTTTGAAGGAAGAACGCAAAGAGTACAGCTGGGAACAATCTTGTCTAATGAGATAGTAGTGAAATATGATGTGCCATAAGGATCTGTAATGGGTCGCCTATTATTTCTTGCCTATATTAATGATCTTATGAATATTTCAAACAGCTGTCAACGCTAGGGTACAATGGCGCCCAGGCACGGTAAATACTTTCAAATCTTGCCGATGATACTCTTGCCGATATGTTACTACAAATCTTGCCGATACTGTTGATTGGAAAACTAGCATAAAACAAGGGATGCTGATAATCAAAGATGGATGTGAGTGAACAAACTGCTTATTGATCATAAAAAAACAATGTTCATCTTTTACGGGAGAAGTGCAAATTATTATCCTTGGATAGAACGAATTGACTTAGGAAGTGGAAGTATAAAATGGACAAGTATTGTAAAGTATCTTGGCGTCATTATAGATCAGTACCTTAGCTTCAACGATGATGTCACATTTATAAGTACAAAAATAGCTAAAAATATTGGAGCTCTGCGGAAACTGAAGAGTTTTTTCTCCAAAAACGATATTTTTCCAGCCCAAAAAGGTTGTATTTTCCTCGTATTTGTCTATATTTATTGTGTTGTGTAATTGTTTTTTCGTCGACGTTAACTAGCCATTTATACCCGCTCCGTGTGTTGTGAAATAAGGCTATGAGGTTTCTGACCAATGATGTGTCTTTGAGTTCGGTAAGATCTCGTTATATCTATTCAAAAATTCTATCATTTTTTTGATTTGGTTAATTTTAATGTAAATTGGTTTATATATACATTCTTTTCTAAAGTTTTAGAAAAGAATTACCTGAATATTTTTTAGACTCTCATAAGAAAAGGGAACATAGTTATGAAACTAGAAATGTTGAAATGGTTAAAACATCTGTTCCTATTACTACCAGATCTAAGTTTTCCATTAGGTAAATAGGTCCTGAAGACTGGAACTGACTTTCAGCAGAAGTAAAAGGAAAGAAGACCTTGAGGAATTATGTGCTTCTTTGCGATGTATTTGTTTAAACCAATATTCTAGAGACGGATTGATCGAATGATTTTGGAGTGAGTTTATGCTTATGAGTTGTTAAAAGAGAATTTGTTTCATATGTTTTGTGATTGGGTGAGTGTTGGTATGTGTCTGAAATTGTGATGAGCTGTAGGTTATGAGTATGGGAGTGATTCGAGTTCCCTGAAAACATATTGATTTTAGAACTTTTGATTAATTGTTTAGTAGGGGTGGGAGAGGGAAGGAGTGAGGGAATTTTTTTTGCGAGAAAGTGAAATAATAGTTATTCTGTGTTTTTTGGATCGTCCCAGACAGGCTAATTTGCGTCGGGACGTATTGTGAATTTTATGTGGCAATGGTTACTCTTTTTTTGTTAGTATTACATAAAGATTTAAATGTTGTGTTTTTTGTGACCCATTTGTTAATAAGAAAAAAAATATAATTGATGCCCGAGCCACATTATAGCCACACTTATGGTTCAGAAGAAAATTGCGCACAGCTGCGTCTCCAAAGTACTACTACTACTAATAATAATAATAACTCACTGCAGCACCAAGCCACCTGAGGCCACAGCTACGCACGCTCCTCCTCCAGCCCAATCTATTTAAAACCTCCCTCTTTACACCCTCCCAGGAAGTTCCCATTTCCTTTAAATCTTTATTTATGACATCTTCCCAACCCAGACAAGCACGACCTGCTTTCCGTGTAGCCCCAGATGGTTGGCCAAAAAGGACAATCTTCGGTAATCTTTCATCCTTCATCCGTAGAACGTTGCCTAGCCATCTCATCCTTTCTTTCATTATAGCCCTAGAAAGCGGGATTGAACCACATTTTTCGTACAACCTACTGTTTGAAATACGGTCAGTCAACCGGGTACCCAGAACAATCCGTAGGCAATTTCTCCGGAAAACATCTAGTAAATTTTCATCTGTTTTTCGGAGTGCCCATGCTTCAGAGTCATATTTGACCACTGTCATCACTGTAGCTTC
Organism: Artemia franciscana; assembly: GCF_032884065.1. Lineage (NCBI taxonomy): Eukaryota > Metazoa > Arthropoda > Branchiopoda > Anostraca > Artemiidae > Artemia > Artemia franciscana. The sequence continues at coordinate 22,782,691 of NC_088867.1, read as the reverse complement.
CAATATTCTAATCCTGGTTTGCAGACTTATCTTTCTATTCTTTCAGACTTTTTTTTTAACTGTGAAAAAACACCCTGAGCCTTAGCTATTCTACTTTTAACATCTTCAGTGCTTCCACCGTCTTTACTAATAATGCTACCAAGGTAACTGACGCTCCCAACCTGATCAATCTTTTCGTTACCTAATGTCACCTGTTCATCTTCACTTATTCCTAGCCTTAGTGACTTAGTCTCCTTAACATTAATTTTCAAGCCTATTTTAGCACCTTGAACTCGCAAAACCTGTCAAAATTCATTCATTTTGCTCACACTTTCATCTAATATGCTTAAAACGTGCGTAATTCCGTGAGTTGGGCTGTGTTGAATTTTTAAGCCTGATTTCTATGATTTCTACGTATTTTCTCTTTTTAAAAAGAGACTTAAAAGGTTGGATAAGCCATAGAATTAGTAAACTATACCTGGAAATAATCTTGTGTGTTTGTAGGCTTTTAAAATCAATTTTAAGCCTTTTCAATAACTTGTTTCTTTTGTACAATTGTGACGTTAAAATCAATGTAGAACAGAGATACTTCATACAGCCTGGCAGCTGTTTTTTTTAATTAGTTTCTACTTAAAATTATCTGTGAACAATTGGGAATGAACATAATATGGGGCCATTTGCCTTGGGGCTGTGAGGGTTAGGTTAACCCCGGATGCTTTATTGTGGAATTTTTCTTCTAAGTTTCTATGACCGCTCATGATGAACTATGTGGCCTATGAAAACCGCTTGGTCCTTTATTGGGCCCTATTTTCTTTGGTTGGAGGAAATAGGACCTAATATGTTTTTTTTCTGGATTTTCTTCTGAATTGGGCCCCTTTAATTCGCTGGCTTTAAGGGTCATGTCAGCCCTACAGGCATATTTACTGGACCTTTGACTATCTTAAACAGAAGGAACAGAAGGGTCAGGTAGTAAAAAAACACAGCAGGGGGATGGGTTGCCGTTCAATCGCTTTAGTCTCCTGATAAGGGCACTACAACTTCCAATCGAATGAGCATCATCCAAAGTTTCCACGACCATGCCTTTCATAAGAAGGGAAAAGGAAGAAAATGAACAAATAAATAATACATTTCAGGCATATGGCTCTTTGCTTAGCCACGGTAAAGCGCTCCCTCTGTTTCCTAACCACCATACTTCAAAACATATTTAGTACACCGTCGGAACCTGAAGCCTTGTTACTGATCAATCCTTTAATCATTGTCTCTAACTCCTCTTTGCAAAATTAATCTTTTCTCACTTCCAAATTGTTGATAATTTATTCATGAATTTATAAATCGTTTCTTACAACTCTGTAAGGTCTAACACATGCTCAAAATGTTCTTCATATCTCTTTTCAACACTTTCCTTAATCAGCAATTTGAGGCCCCGTTCCTATCTTTAACTAGGACAAGTCCAGACTGACTGCTTCCTCAATGACTACCGAACTTAATTCTATGAATATAATTCGTAAGTTATTCCAAAGATTTTATGAAAACGTTCAAATGTAAGACTATTAAAGTTCTATCTGAAAACGAGAAGAAGAAAAACTCTTAAACAGTACGCCATACCTTCAAATTTACGTAGCTGCAGTGGCTATCTTACAATTGAATAATTTAGACTAGTTGAGCCAGATGGTTTTGAATAGGCTCTTTATCTATGTTTTTCACTTGAAGTCTATGCGGCTTGTCAAATATATTTGACTTATACCTAAGCCACGGTATAGTCAAACATATTGACAAATATAATGACATATTGACAAGATTTACGAATGAAAATTAAAATGTAGGGATTCTGCAAGAGTTGATATTGCCTTTAATTTTTATGTGAGGATTTTCTGATCTGTGAGATTGGCATCCCTTTTTTTATGAAATCCGTATAATTGAGAATGATTTTGGTCACATGTTGTCCTCAAACTTCTTAACAAAAGTAAAATATAAGGTCTGAGATCACACTGTTTTGATAATGCGACGAAGAATAACAATGACACGAATCTGAGGAAGTATGTATGGCAGTAGATAATTGATCAGAGAAAGACAAATAACAGAATAGCCTTTAATAACATCAGATAACCGAAAATAGAGCAAAAACATCTTACTAAGAAAAAACTTTCTTTTATTTAGATTCAAAGAAATCTTTGGTCCAAGTGTTGATAATTTAATCACCTAAGTATAACGAAAAATAAAATTTTTAAGGTTTGAAACATTCATTGGCAGCTCTTGTTTAGTTTTATCTGGTTTTAATCCAGCCACTTTCTGTGCTAAAAAAGGCACTGGAACTAAAAAGAGTACTAGAACTTTCAATGTTCAGTTGGATTTGGCTCCTCCAAGTTTATATAATCACTCCTTCTATGCTAAGTGGCTTTTATAAAATAGGAATGATTGATAGGTCTGATAGGTGTGATTATAGTGTGGATCGTTCATGAATGTGAACATGCTACTATAGTCATTTGATTATAATTCACTAAAGTCTAAAATACTTTCGTAGTTCCAGACAGAGAAACTTTCTTGTTACCTTTATATTATGGGACTGCTGTTCAATGCTGGAGTTGGCAAATATTTCAGTTCAAGTTTTAGCTTAGTTTCTTATCTGGACTTGACCTGAGGTTTTCATGGTTGTGAAAAAAAGGAAATTTCTTTCGACCAAACAGAGAAGTCACTTTTTTTTTTTACTATTGCGTCCCTTTGTGGAATAAAATGCCGATATCTACCACTTTGATTTTGGACAGCGAACAATTTAGGGGTTCATTAGCGCAGACAAAATATTGAACAACAAAGATCTGGATATAAATAGAATTTCTAAGCTTAAATCAGCTGTATCTAGTCAAGTCGGCCGTATTTTATGCTGAAGAGTGACTTCAAAATTTATCAAAGCTAAAAGTTCAAGCTCTAATTGAACTGGAAGGGAATTTTTCTGGATGTAATGGAGAAAGAAATTCGTTCTTATGCTATTTGCTTTAGAAGAGGGGACAAACAAGACTGGTACCTTAGGATAAAATTGAATTTTAATAGCTTTTTGTTAATCCAGGAAGATGTTAAGTTAGTTGATAGGTTCGCTTAGATACGTTTTTCTTGATCTTTCTTCCACTTTTTTTATTATTAATTTTTTTTTGTTCTGAGACTTTGACAGTTAAACGGCCAGATTTCTGACAGTCAAATTCCGATAAAGGAACAGCTCCCGCTGCCAAGACATGTTTCGAAACCTTAAAAATCTATTTTTTGTTAGTTCTAGATCACGAAATTATCAACATTTGGAAAAAAAATTCTTCAAATCTTAAAAAAAGAAAGCTTTTTCAGTAAGATGTTTTTGCTCTATTTTTTTTCTCTGATCAAACATATCTTCACCACCATGCATATTTCCTCAGATTCGTGTCATTGTTATTCTTCGTCGTGTTCTCAAGACAGTGTGTTTTCAACTTTATATTTTACTTATATCATCAAGTTTACGGGCAGTATGTGGCCAAAGCCGTTCTCGATTACAGAGATCTTATAAACAAAAAGCATGTAAATCTCATGGATCAGAAAAATTTCATACAAAATTCAAGGCAATATCAGTTCTTCCAGAGTCCTTACGTTTTAATCAAACAGTTCGTGGTAACGAACTGTAGTAAGGAGCGATCCGGCTCAATAGTGAACGAAACTTTAAAAAATGGGATTTTGGTACTAATAGATACATCAAAAGAATCGGATTTTTAAGTGACCAAAAACATTGAAGGGCCCCTAGACCCCCTCCCACGCTCATTTTTTCCCAAAGTCAGCAGGTCAAAATTCTGAGACAGCCATTTTGTTCAGCATAGTCGAAAAACCTAATAACTATGCCTTTGGGGACGACTTACTCCCTCACAGTCCCCGGGGGAGGGGCTACAAGTTACAAACTTTCACCAGTGTTTTTATATAGTAATGGTTATTGGGAAGTGTACAGACGTTTTCAGAGGATTTTTTCTGGGATAGGGAGATGGTTGAGAGGAGGGGGTTACATGGGAGGATCTTTCCGTGGAGGAATTTGTCATGGAAGGAGAGAATTTCCACAAAGGGGGTCCATGATTTTCTAATATTATTTAAAAAAAAAAAACAATTAAAAGCGTTATTAATGAAACAATGAAAAGCATTTAAACAAAACGAACGGAAATTATGATGCGTATGAGGGGCTCATCTCCTCCTAAATACCTGCTCTTTACGCTAAAGTATTTTTAGTAATTTCAACTATTTCTCCTACGGCCTTTGTGATTCAAGGGTCATTCTTAAAGAATTGGGACAAAATTTAAGCTTTAGTGTAAAGAGCAAGGTATTAAAGAGGGGGCAAACCCCCTCAAATTCGTAATAAAATATACGAATATAAAAGTTCGTTGCGAAAGTTAATTCGTATGTTAGGCTACGTATATTTTTTTACTAATAGTAGATTTGAGATGAAGAGTCAAACTTTAGCGCAAAGAGCGGGGGGTCGAGGAGGGAACAGCCCCTTTCATATACAGAGTAATTTCTGTTCGTTTTAAGTTTTAATGTCGCTCCTTACTTTCAGTTGAAAAAACTTGTTTTTTTTTTAATTTAATTTCATTCATAAAGCTTGGCTTCACTGTCAATATGTTTGACTGTGCCGTGGCTTGGGTATAAGTCAAATATATACTTGACTAGCCACAGAGACTTTAGATGAAAAACATAGATGACGAGCCTATTTAAAACCATCTGGTTCAACTAGGCTAAATTATCCAATTGTAAGATAGCCTCTTCACCTAGACAAATTTTGGAGGCATGACATTCTGTTTTAGACGTTGTTCTTCTTCTTGTTTTCAAATAGAACTTTAATAGTCTTAAATCTGAAATTGTTCGTAAAATCTGAATAATTTACGAATTTAATAGCCTAATTTAAAGCCGAAATAAAAACCTAAAACTTGGAAAACACTTAGGGTGGAGGGATCGGGATGAAACTTGGTGGGAAAAATAAGCACAAGTCATAGATACATGATGGACATAACCGGAACAGATCTGCTCTCTTTGGGGTAGTTGGGGGGGGGGGGTTAATTCTGAAAAATTAGAAAAAATGAGGTATTTTTAACTTACGAACGGGTGATCATTTTTCTTCTTCTTGTTTTCAAATAGAACTTTAATACTCTTAAATCTGAAAGTGTTCGTAAAATGTGAATAATTTACGAATTTAATAGAATTTATAAAATTCGTTGTAAAGAAGGATACTACAAATGAGTCACCATTGTTTGCTACTCTTTCCTCGAGAAAATGGAGGGTTTCCCAGGAAATGCATGTAACATTGAAAGGTCCCAATGACCAATGGTCGATAGACAACTTTCAATATGTTTTACCTAAGGTAGGTGATGTATTTGCAATTTTACACCTTTAAAGTGATAATAGTATGCATAGAAGCAGATTTTTTGTCGAAATATTTATTTTATTTTAAAATTTCATGTTTTATTCTTTACAAAAGGCACTAGATATAGCGACTTCCTTTAGAATGAGTTCTTAAACAACTCTTTATGATGTTTCAGTGCCCCGATAGTAGGAGAGAAAAAAATTGAAAAAGGACAAATCAGTGCTACCCTTGCAAAAAAGTGATTTCCCTTGCCAGAGGACTGTAATTTCCTGTACTTTTTGGCAATGGCGATTCTAATGGTGACTTTTGATTTCGATCCGTAATATTGTCAAAACAATTGATTATAGGGTACTACGTGGCAAAGTCCTTTCTTTACTAGGCAAAATAGTAGACATTGGTGAGATCACTTTAATTTTTTGGAGGGTTTCTCCCTCTTTTTCAAAAGGTTGGCGTGTTTTTCAGGCTCATATATATTATTGAGTAATTATAGGAAAAAATCAAATAAAAGCGGAGCTATATTAAATCCAAAGACGAGTGTAGGTTAAATTATAAAATTTAATTGAAACTTATATCAAACAGAAGTTTAACTGTATCAATTGTCAATTTTGAAAAAAAGAGAAATCAGTAGGGCTAACACCTCGTATCACTTTTCAATTCTTCAAGTTCATATGGTTTTTCATCAGCGTTGGTTTTCATATGCCTAGTTAAATTGCTCTTGATAGAAAATTTATTTTTGCATGTTTCACATTCATAGGGTTTTTCTCCACTGTGAATTCTCATATGCACAGGCAAATGGGACTTGACAGAAAATTTCTTTTTGCATGCTTCGCATTCATAGGGTTTTTCTCCATTGTGAGTTTTCATATGCTTAGCCAAACTGGACTTGATGGAAAATTCCATTTTGCATGTTTCACACCCATAGGGTTTTTCACCAGTGTGCGTTCTCATATGCTCAGTCAAAACATAGTTTGAGGACAATTTCTTTTTGCATATGTCACATTCATATGGTTTTTCACCAGTATGAGTTCTCATATGATTAGCCAAATAAAACTTTGTAGAAAATTTCTTTTTGCATGTTTCACATTAATATGGTTTTTTACCAGTATGGGTTCTCATATGCACAGCCAAATTGGACTTGATAAAAAATTTCATTTTGCATGTTTCGCATTCATAGGGTTTTTCTCCATTGTGAGTTTTCATATGCTCAGTCAAACAGGACTTCCTAGAAAATTCTTTTTTGCATGTTTCACATCCAAAGGGTTTTTCACCAGTGTGCATTCTCATATGACTAGCCAAATAGGACTTGCTAGAAAATTTCTTTTTGCATGTTTCACATTCATAGGGTTTTTCACCAGTATGTTTTCTCATATGCACAGCCAAATTGGACTTGATAGAAAATTTCTTTTTGCATGCTTCGCATTCATAGGGGTTTTCTCCATTGTGAGTTTTCATATGCTCAGTGAAACAGAACTTGATAGAAAATTTCATTTTGCATGTTTCACATCCATAGGGTTTTTCACCAGTGTGCGTTCTCATATGCTCAGTTAAAGCAAACTTTGAAGACAATTTCTTTTTGCATACGTCACATTCAAATGGTTTTTCACCAGTATGGGTTCTCATATGACTAGCCAAAATGGACTTGGTAGAAAATTTCATTTTTGCATGTTTCGCATTCATATGGTTTTTCTCCACTGTGAATTCTCATATGCACAGGCAAATGCGACTTGTTGGAAAATTTTCTTTTGCATGTTTCACATTCATATTGTTTTTCTCCACTGTGAATTCTCATATGCACAGCCAAGTTGAACTTCGAAGAAAACGTCTTCTTGCATTCTTCACATTCATAGTATTTTTTTTCCATTTTGAGTTCTCATATGCCTAGCCAATCTGTGCTTCACAAATACTTCAATATATTTTGACAATGGATTAAAGCATTTCGAAAACCTTAAAACAGAAAACCAAAAGGTTGAAGTTTATTAGAAATTGTTGAAGTTTAGAATGCTTGCTGCTCAAAGAAAATTTGTCAGAATGTCAATTAATGGTCAAAAAGAATTATCCTAATATGTTACCAAAAATTGAACACCAGGACCAAACACTGGAGCAACGTAAAACCAGGCTTGCAGCTCAAAGAGAGAGGGCCAAACTAAAAACTAAAAAAGAAAAAAACTAAAATATGACGCCAAAAAAAATTAAAAAAAGGAAAAAACTGTAATAAAAGATAAAAAAGGGAACACCAGAGCAGAACACCAGAATAAATATTCATAGAACTAAGTTCATTTGGTAGTCATTAAGGAAGCAGTCACCCCGGACTTGTTCCAGTTAAAGATAGGAATCGGTTCTAAAATTGCTAATTATGAAAAGTGTTAAAAAGAGATAAGTAGAACATTTTAAACCTTACTGAGCTGTAGGAAATGATCAGTAAATTTTCAACAATTTGAAAGTGACGGAAGATTAATTTTACAAGGAGGAGTTAGAGACAGTACTAAAAGGATTGAACAGTAACAAGACTTAAGGCTCCGAAAGCGTGGTAAAAGGGTTTTGAAGTATGATTGCTAGGAAACAGAGTTTTACCGCTACCTAAGCAGAGATCCATATGCCATCAATTAGTTATTTGTTTGTTCATTTTAATATATCCCCTCTTATGGAAGGGATAGATTAAAATGCGTTTTGTGCGTTTTTATGGCACTTGGTATTAACCGTTTAATTCGGAAAAAAATAGAAAAAATGAAGTATTTTTAACTTACGAAGGAGTGATCGGATCTTGATGAAATTTGAATTTTGGAAGATATCGTGTCTCAGAGCTCTTATTTTAAATCCCGACTGGATCCGGTGACATTTGGGGGAATTGAGGGGGGAACCTAAAATCTTGGAAAACGCTTAGAGTGGAGGGATCGGGATGAAACTTGGTGGGAAAAACAAGCACAAGTCCTAGATACCTGATTGACATAACTGGAACGGATCTGCTCTCTTTGGGGAAGTTGGGGGGGGGGTGTAGGGATAATTCTGAAAAATTAGAAAAATGAGGTATTTTTAACTTACGAAGGAGTGATCGGATCTTAATGAAAAGGGGCTGCTTCCTCATCAACGCCGCGCTCTTTACGCTAAAGTTCATTACTGTTTTAAAAAGAGGAGTTGAGAGAAAGAGTCAAACTTTAGCGTAAAGAGCGGGGCGCTGATGAGGAAGCAGCCTCTTTCATATACGAAGTAATTTCTGTTCGATGTCGCTCCTTACTTTCAGTTGAAAAAACTTGTTTTTTTTTATTTAATATGTAGAAGAAGCTTATGTCTCATATGCTCCATTTTCAATTCGAATCGGATCCGGGTACTTAGAAGGTTGGAGGGAGGAACAGAAATCTTGAAAACTGAAAATCTTGGAAAACGCTTCGAGTGGAGAGATCGGGATGAAACTTGATGGGAAGAATATACGAGATTGACATAATTGGTAAGGACACGTTCTCTTTGGGGGAGCTGGGGGTTGTTAGTTTGTAAAAATTAGAAAAATTTAGGTATTTTTAACTTAAGAACGGGTCTTAATGAAATTTGATATTTAGAAGGAACTCATGTCTCAGAGTTCTTATTTCAAATCCCGACCAGATCTGTTGACATTGGGGGGAGTTGGAGGGGAAACCGGAAATCTTGGAAAACACTTATAAATGTCCTAGATACGTGATTGACGTTACCGGACTTGATCCGCTCTCTTTGGGGGAGTTACGTGGTGGAGTTCAGTGCTTTGGCGAGTTTGGTGCTTCTGGACGTGCTAGGACGATGAAAATTGGTAGGCGTGTCAGGGAACTTTACAAATGGATTTGATAAAGTTCAACCATCTGGGGGGCTGAAGGGAGAGGAAGAATTGGAAAAATTGTGTTTTTTTTTTAACTTACGAGAGGGTGATCGATCTTAATGAATTTTGATATATAGAAGGACCTCGTGACTCAGAGCTCTTATTTTAAATGCCGACCGGCATTAAGCCTCTGATTTTCCTTTTAAAGCAATCTATTGATTCTTTGAATTTCGCTAGAGCTCATTCCATATGAGCTCTTGGCTCTTCCGACCTCGTCATAAGTGTCATATGAACTCTTAGCTCTTGTTTTACTACCTTCCCCCCTGTTCATTCTGTTTGAGATAGCCAAGGTCCAATATATATGTCTCTCGGGCTGGTATGGCCCCTAAAGCTAAAGAGCTAATGGGACCCAATTCAGAAGAAAACCAGAAAAAACATCATGGTTTCTAGCCTCTCCCTTCAAAGAAAAGTGGGGCCCCATAAAAAACCAGACAGTTTTTCCCAGGCAGCATAGTTCATAATGAGTGGTCATAGACACTTGAGAGGAAGGCCATTCGACTAGAAACTCACAATTCTAGCGTCCTTTTAAAGTCTATAAAGTGATGTAAGGTTAACCAACAGGGTTGCCAACTTTTTGGTCAATAAATATGTCCATCTGGAAATCTCGGAAGCTAGTTTTTTTTTATAACTTGTAAACCTCTCTCTAAGTGGTCAGTTAACATCAAATATAATGAAAGATGAAACGGGATCATTTAATACATCCATAAAGAATGAACTAGTTTGAAAGTACAAACGTTATGAAAACTTGTAGACAGTAAGAAACTACTTGTGGGAGCTCAAGGCTCATCTTCCTACGAGAGTTCTTCTTGACAGGTATGGTTGGCATGAGGGTCAGCATTTTCACTTCTTTTTGCCAATCAGAGTACTTCTTGCGCATGTTATAAGATACAATCCAGGAGTCAAGCGACAATGCTGAACGCAAGATAAACTGAGATGCCCTTCCATCACTTTTGACTCTTGAAAAGTGCACTAGAACTTTCAATTTCAGTCAAATGAGCTCATTTCGAAGTTTCTTTTGACAACTTCTCTTATGCTAAGTGCCTTGGGTCAGAAACAAATTTAAAAGTAATACATTCTGCCCACATTGCACTTCCAGCAGAGCTATTGGGCTGCCTCTGATTTTTGGTCGTTTTTTTTTTATCATTACAGAAATTTATATCTACAGAATTTGTCTCTGTATTGTTATCTTTGGGCTATTTTGAAAAAAATGGCTGTCTCACAAGAGAATGTCGAAGGGGGGGGGGGTAGTTGTCCTCAAATTGCTGTTGGATCTTAGAAAGGAAATATAACTTTCAATTTCAAATCAAATGAGAAACATTTGAAGTTTAAAGAAACCTTATATGCCCTTGGGGCTCTGAGAAGGGGGGATTAAACCTGGAGGTGTTGTTTTATGTTCTTTGGACTATTTTTCAACAAAATGGCTATCTCAAAATTTGTGTCGGATGCATCTAGGGAAACAAGGACATGGGGGGTGGCTAGTTGCCCTCCGACTACTTCTCACTTTTAAAAAGTGCACTAGAGCTACTGTCCCAGGGCATACAATTCGCAAACTATGAAAGAACTGCCTAGATTACAGTCCCTACGCTAAGGGCTAGAGGGGGGTTGACATACGTTCAGACAAACTTACTCCACAACTTAGAAAAATGTAGATGTCTACAAATTTTGATTGGATTCTGATTATCGTAAATGATAGGCGTGGGAGGGGGGTGTTGCCCTCAAATCACTTTTGACTTATATGGCAAAATAAATTCCAATTTCCAATCAAATGAGACCCATCTGAAATTTACACGACTACCCATTCCATAAAGATCTTATATGCCCCCGGGGCACAACTTCCAACCCTTGACCCAAGGCTCTGGGGGACTATGTCGAGCCATTTTTTTACAAAATAAAATCTCAAGATTTCTGTTTGATTCATTTCTGGGGAAAAGGGGGCGTTGGTGGAGGAGGTGGCTAGTTGCTCTCTGCCCGCTTGTGACTCTTAAAATTACACTAGGACTTTTGATTTCCAATCTAATGAGCTCCCTCTAAAATTTATACGACAACCTCTTCCATAAAAACCCTATATGTTAATAATGGGGAACTAGTATAATTTGTAGCCCTTGCCCTGAAATCTTTGGGGGAGGTGCATCCACAAAAAAGTAATTACTCGACCTTTCAAATATTCTCAACAAAATGGCAGTCTCAAAATTTTGATTTAACATGTTTGGGAAAGTAACAGGCATAGGAGGGGGGAGGGGCTGTTGGCCTTTCCAACACTTTTGATCCTTAGAATTGACATTAGGAAGTTTAATTTTCAATCGACCCGCTTTCGAAGTTCAACCACAACACTTTCTACACTGAATGCCTTGGTCAGAAATACAAGATAAATTGTGACCTTGTCGCTCTTTCCTTCATTAAATAAAAAAAAAACAAGTTTTTTTTCTATTTAAAGTAAGGAGCAAAAATAAAATTTAAAACAAACGGAATTATTCCGCATATTAGGGGGGAATGCCCCTTCCTCTCTTCATGCTAAAATTTTTAAGACCTTTTACTTACTTTCAGTAGAACAAACTTGTTTTTTTTTTTATTTATTTCTAATCGTTTTTCAGATAATCCCAGGAAATCCACCTCCTCTGGGAAAATTCCCCCGCAAAAAATTCTCTATGTAAAGCTCCTTCCATTTAAAATTCTTCCCCCAAGAAATTACCCCCGGGTAATTCCTTCCCCGCTGCGAATTCTTCCCGGAAAAGTTTTTGCTTACGATTCTGCCTGAAAAATACTCCTTAGCGTTCTATTATTTGAAGAAAGACTTTTTTTCATTTAGTTCTTTTATCCTTTTCCCCAAGGTCATTGGGGAATATCCCTGTGTGGGAATTATACCCCCTAAAGTTTCCCTCACAGAAAATTACCGAGGGAAACTTTCTCCTAGTGATAACTTCCTCATGGAAAATTTATCTCGTGGAAAATCCCCCGTAAAGATCTCCCACAGAAATTCCAACTCGGCTGAAAACTTCCTCCTGATAGTTCCCTCAAAGAGTCTCCACATGTACAATGGGACCAACAACGAGAAATCAAGATAAATAAGACGAATTTTGTATTTGAACTCTGACACATTCCCCCCCCCCCCGTGCAAAATTCCCCCTGAAAAGATCACCCCTAGAAATTTCCATCTCAATGTGAAATTGCCCCCGTAGAAAGTCCATCGCCAGAAGATCTCCTTTCCCTTTGGAAAATGTAGGCATACCTTTCTATAACGAATACTGTATGTAGATAATGGGCAAATTTCATAAATTACAGCCCTTCTTCCTTTGGTTCTAAAGGGTCATGTCATTTCCAAAGACAAATCTATTGTACCTTTCAACTATACTGAACAAAATAGAATATCAAAATTTGATCAGAAAAGTTTCAGGAAAAAGGGGGATGGGGTGAGTGGGGACGTGGGATGGAGGTCAGTTGTTCTCTAATTTTCTGGCCATTTAAAACGGGCACTAGATCTTTTAATTTTCATTTGAACAAGCCCCAATCGCGATATTCTAGAACCATTGGTTTGATACGATTGCCCTTGAAAAAAGCAATAACAACTTCAATAGTACATTAAGATAGGACTCTCACAGGAGTAAGGGTGGATGCAAGGGGCTGGAAACTCCGATGGTGCACCGGGATAGGGCTCTCGCCGGATTTGTTTAGGCCTTACTAGTATTGTCTACAGATTGTTTTGGTACCCGACTCACTGATAGTATTTAAATAGTAGAGTATGCGAAAAGTGTGGTTTAATCCTGCTCCCTAGGGCTATAATGAGAGAAAGGATGAGATGGCTAGGGCACTTTCTGCGGATGAAGGATGACAGATTACCAACGATTGTCCTTTTCGGCCAGCCGTATAGGGCTAAAGGGAAAGCAGGTGGTGCAAGGTTGGGTGGGAGGATGTCGTAAAGAAAGATTTAAGGAAAATGGGAGCTTCCTGGGAGGGTGTAAAAAGGGAGGCTTTGAATAGATTGATGGTTAATCCGCCATTTTTTTTTTTTTTTTTTAATAGTGTATTGAGCTAACACTAGACTTGATAAAATTCTCGGTGTGACCTAGATTCGATCTGCTACTTAGGTATTTACCCCCATTCTCTTTTATGATTCAAATTCGTTAATCGCATTGCTCTTGGGAAGGATATCATTTTACGTCTCGTTTTAAATCTTTTATACAATCCCTTAGTAGTGTCAAGTCATAATTATGGTTTCCCTATATTTTAGCCTAATTATATGCTTCTTCTCGTACTTTAAACGACTACAAAGACTTCAAAATAAATTTGTTAGAATGCTTAGAGGTTTCCTGCGAGGTTCACCCTCTTTGATACTTCTTCTTAACCATTTACCTACATTTTGGCATCTTTTTGTTATAGTTGATTACTTATCCCTTAAATTGGTTTGTTTCATAGCCCACAACAGTTCTGCTCTTTATTGGACATAATTTATTTCTTGCATATTTTCTGGCTTATGTGCTCGTTTTCATAATTTGTTATTGTGTTTTATTCTTTACTAATAGAATCGAACCTCTATGTTAAGTATCCGCTCGTTTGATTTGCTGTAAGCAATGAAAAATCGAAACTTCCAATTTTTTACTAATTTGATCAGAACACTTGTTATTGGTCATTTTTCAGTTCTTGGAAAGGAAAAAAATGATCAGTTTGCAAATGTATTAATATTATTATTTTTCGAAGGATACTAGACATTTATTGTCCAGTATAAGATACCAGTTTCCAGTATAAAGATACTGGATACTGGACATGATAATACTTATGACATTCAAACATTTTATGGTCATGACGAAAAAGGATGAAAATAGCAACAGTTAGTGCATGCATTGTTGATCACTACAATTATTATATAAATAATGTCAATATAGAGTAAATTAACAATTTGTTTCGAAAAAGATTATTTTTGTTTGTGGACTACTAACCTGAAAACTGATTTTAATTTGAAATCACTGGCTCAGTTGTACTTCTTATTGATGAGAAGACAATATCAACCCAAACTTGCCTCTTAATTTTATATTTCGAGTTTGAGAGTAAAGCTATGTCATCGTTTGAAAAATTTGACCCTGATAAGTAAGTATCTATCCCAAAAACCCTTCGTACCCCATACAGACGAAAAAACTGGAATTCTATAAAAAAGAAATATCTTAAATAATTGGCTATTAACCGACTGGGGTCATTTTTATAAGCTAAGTATGCAGAATTTAGACAGCTGAGTTTTTCTGTTCAAGCTTCTTGGTTAAATCGGTTCAATTTTCTTTTTGCAGAGTGAGCATTTTCTATTTCTGGGAACTAATTTGGAAGTGTCTCATATGAAATGTCGGACTACTTTTTATACATCATTGGGTCGACTTCTTATGGTTGATCTCGGTGAAGATGAAGAACGCTTCGAACAGTTTATGCTGCCATTAAGAGGTATTTTTTCCGCTTTTTCCTTGCTTACAATAAAGCTGTCTGTCTCAGTCAACCGCTCAGTATCTTTCAGAGGCCAAGAGAGATTATCTTTCATAAATGCTATTTTTTTTTTTACAATTTAGGATCTTGTGAATATGAATATTATGATAACAGAGCCCCCTTTGGATGTGGGATTGTATTTTTTTTATTAATGCGAGTTTAATATGCACATTGTGTTGTTTACGACACAATATAGGATGTCAAGATTATGAGAAAAGGTTTGGCTTGAAATGTGCCGGGCATTTAGTATCAATAATTTATTTAGTATTATTTATTTTGTATATTATAGCAATTGGTTTGTTGCTGCTTTCTAGACTGATATGATAGTTGTTGATGTTTTTATTCTTGGAGGTCTCGATATGGGTCAACCTGGGATTGAATAATGTACGACCTTACTTTCCATATATATATATATATATATATATATATATATATATATATATATATATATATATATATATATATATATATATATATACGCATATTCCAGAAAAAAGAGGGCGCTTCACGGGCTTTTTGTCTTTGACGGACCTCGCTTCACTCGGACAAGATCGTAAGAAGCTCAAGCCTTCGCCCGTAATGAAACTGAAAGTAAGGGACAACGTTAAAACTTAAAACGAACAGAAATTATTACGTAAATGAGGGGCGTTGCCCCCTCCTCGACACATAGCTCTTCACGCTGAATTTTTCGGCACTTTAAAAAAAGTTACTTATTGGGACACATCTAAACTTTAGCGTAAAGATTGAGGTGTTGAGGATGGGGCAACCCCCTCATATAAGTAATAAATTCTATTCGTTTTAAGTTTCAGTGTTGCTCCTTACTTTCAGTTGAAAAAAAATTGGATTTTTTTATTTAATTTCTGATTTTTTTTTTGAATAACGCCAGGATATCTGGCTGCACCTCCACGGAAAAATTCCCTTCTTCACGGAAGTGTCCTCTGGACAATGCAAGCCTGGAAAAATTGCCCCGAACAACTATCCTTAACGTCTCCACGAGTAAAATTCAATCGGTAAAGATAAAGCAAGACATATAAAGAAGTTTCTTATCCTATCCAGCAATCTCCTCAAAATCTTCCAGCAAAAAAATTCGTCCTCCCTTCCCCACCCGAAAAATTATATGCATACTTCTCAACAACAAATAGTATACGTCAACAATTGGCAAAATTTATATCTTAAATACCTTTCCCTAGGGGCTGTGGGGAGCCATGTTATCTCCAAAAACGTAGTAATCGCGCTTTTCAACTATGCTGAACAAAATAGTTATCTCAAAATTTTGATCGGACGATTTTGGGAAAAAGTGGCGTGGGAGGGGTCTTAGTCGCCCTCAAATTTTTGATCACTTAAAAAGTTTACTGGATTTTTTTTATTTCCGTTAGAATTAGCCCTCTCCAGACGCTCTATGCCCACTGGGTCGATACGATCACCCCTGGGGAAAAAACAAATAAACCTGCATCCGTGATCTGTCTTTTGGCAAAAATTACAAAATTTCACATTTTTGCAGATAGGAGCTTGTAACCTCGACAGTAGTATTCTCTGATACGCTAAATCTGATGGTGTGATTTTCATTAGAATAATATGACTTTCAGGGGTTTTTTTCCTTCTTTTTTCAAAATCAGAAAAAAAATTTCAGGCTCGTAACCTCTGATAGGTAAAACTAAACTTAATGAAACTTATATATTTGAAGGGGCACATGGGGATATATAAATGACGACGGGGACAAAGGGAATGTTCGATTAGCAATCATCATCAACAAAGCTCAAGGGCAATCATTAGAATTATAAGGTATAGATCTGAATACAGATTGTTTTTCCCATGGACAATTATATGTTGCATGTTCAAGAGTCGGTAAACCTGACAATCTATTTATATGCACAGACAATGGGACAGCCAAGAATGTTGTTTATTCGCAAGTTTTACGCAGTTAAAAATATATTTATATCTATCTATATTCACAGGTGGGACACAGGGACACAACTACAATGGCGCGTAACCAATATGGTGCGTAACGACTTACGCGCGCGGAGGGGGGGGGGCGAAGCGCCCCCACCAACTAGGTGTTGGGTTGGTGCGAAGCGCCACCCCAACAGCTAGTATATCTATATATATATAAATAAGTTGTCTGTTTGTGTGTGTGTCGAGTGACGTCATGTTTGTGTGTCGACTGACGTCATATTTGTCCACTGACGAAATTACAGACCGGGACATCGAACACAAATGACGGCCGGGACACCGAGACATCTATCTTCTATGTTTCTACCTATCTATATATATAAAAATAAGTTGTCTGTGTGTGTGTGTGTCGAGTGACGTCATGTTTGTGTGTCGACTGACGTCATGAAGTTAATTGTCGTCATGTTTGTTATGACGATGACGTCATTAAATGTAGTCAGTTGTCGTCATGTTTGTTATGACGGTGACGTCATTAAAGGTATTTAAGACATTCGCTCACGGAGAAATCTATTAATGTTTAACTGTAAAATGACTGATGAACCTACAATGGCAACAGTCGAGGAAGATGCTCAAAGAGTCTATGCCAAAAAACTTGCTGCTGATAGAGAAAGTAAGAAAAGAAATCGTGCCGAGGAAGAGGAACTACCAGAGCAACGCGAAACCAGACTTGCTGCTAAAAGAGAAAGTGAAAAAAGAATGCGTGCCGAGGAACTACCAGAGCAACGCGAAACCAGACTTGCTGTTAAAAGAGAAAGTGAAAAAGGAAGGCGTGCCGAGAAACTACCAGAGCAACATGAAACCAGACTTGCTGCTAAAAGCGAAAGTGAAAAAAGAAGGCGTGCCGAGGAACTACCAGAGCAACGCGAAACCAAACTTGCTGCTAAAAGAGAAAGTGAAAAAAGAAGGCGTGCCGAGGAACTACCAGAGCAACTTGAAACCAGACTTGCTGCTAAAAGAGAAAGTGAAAAAAGAAGGCGTGCCGAGGAATCACAAGAAGAGCAAGAAATCAGGCTTGCTGCTGATAGAGAAAGTAAGAAAAGAAAGCTTGCCGAGGAATCAGAGCAACCTGAAAGTTATCGCCTGGCATTCAGGTACAGCCCAGTCGATGATTATAGCTTGAGTAGATGTGTTCAAATCGGGACTATGTCTAAAATTTGTCCCTATTGCAAGGCCTTGAAATTCAATGGTGAAACAATGGGAATGTGTTGCGCCTCAGGAAAAGTTAAACTTCCTCTATTGGCTGCACAACCAGAGCTATTGAAGACTTTGCTTACTGGAACTACGCCAGAATCTAAGCGTTTTTTTATCACAGATCAGAAAATATTTCTCATGTTTCCAAATGACGTCGTTTGGAGCCCAAATCGAAAATCCAGATCAATTAAATCGAAAATCCAGATCAATCTACCATTCTCAGGCGAGAATCATAAATTTTTACAATTGTACTTCATCAGTGATAGAAATTCTGAATTGAACGCACGTTGCGAAATTTCTCCCAACGTTGAAAGGACAATCGTTTCCCAATTGCAACATCTTTTCCACGAAAATAATAATTTAGTGCGTCTGTTCAAAACAGCCATCGATTTGATGCCTACTGATACGCATAAAATTGTTATTTCCGCTGACAAAACGCCTCCTGGCCAACATGTGCGAAGATAAAATGCTCCAACTATCGACGAAGTGGCAATCGTTATGGTCGGTGATCAGTTTTTACCTCGAGATATTATTCTTCATAAACGAAACGCTCAGTTGTTAAGAATTGCTGAAAGTCGCTACGATGCCCTACAATATCCTATCATTTTTTGGGATGGAGCCGACGGCTATCACTTTAATATTAAATTGATGAATCCAGCCACTAACAAAGAAATGAATAAGAAATGCAGTGCAATGCATTATTATTCCTATAGACTAATGATTCGGCAGGATGAAGTCAATTATTATATTTTAAAATGCCGTCAATTGTTTCTCCAATATGTCGTTGATATGTATGCTAAAATTGGATCAGAACGTTTGCTATATATCCGTCTGAATCAGACCAAGCTCCGCTCTGAACAATACATTCATTTGCGAGATGCAGTTGTAAATGACGGTAATACCACAAACGTTGGAAGATTAACGATTTTACCTTCGTCATATGCTGGCAGTCCCCGTCATATGCATGAATATGCTCAAGATGCTATTGCGTATGGTCGTCTTTATGGTCGTCCAGATTTATTTATTACATTTACATGTAATCAATCTTGGGACGAGATACAGCAGCTGAAGTGCCTTCGTATTACACGTGGAATACTAAAAATAAAGTATTTGAACGTCGAAAACAGGGTAAGTCAGTCGACGGCCAACCTACCATCTTCAAAGATACCACGATAGGAAGACTATACACCGTTCACCCCAATCAACATGAATGCTTCTTTCTACTCCTGCTTTTGGTGAATGTACCCGGTCCGACATCCTTTGAGTATTTGAGAACTGTAAACGGTACTATACATGACACTTACCGTAGTGCATGCCAAGCTCTGAATTTATTGTAGAGAATGACCAACACTGGGATAACTGCGTCAATGACGCGTGCGAAACGTCAACTCCAAGTCAAATTCGTGCATTGTTTGGCATCATTTTAACAACTTGCTCTCCATCAGCTCCTACAGAGTTATGGGAAAAATATAAATCAAAAATGTCCGAAGATATACTCCATCGAAAACGGTTAGAGACGTCAGATATGACTTTTGATTTTACATCAGAAATTTATAACTACACTTTAGTTATTATAGAAGATGTGTGCGTATGTATTGCAAACAAACCTCTTCAGGATTTGGGAATGCCTTCACCTAATCGTATCGCTGCTGTTTCGACATGTGTAGAATTGGATCGTGAACGAAGTTACATGATCTATTATCGTATATACAAAATACCATTTCCAAGTTAACGTCGGAACAAAAAGACATTTATGATATGATAATGCATTGTGTCGATAACAACGTTGGAGAAATTTTCTTTTTGGATGCGCCAGGAGGTACTGGTAAAACGTTTGTGATAAAACTGATTCTGGCATCAATTCGATCAAAAAATGATATAGCGTTGACAATTGCGTCGTCCGGAATAGCCGCAACGTTGCTGCCTGGTGGAAGAACTGCTCATTCCGCTTTGAAATTGCCTCTGAATTTGCATTCTATAGAAACTCCCACGTGCAATATTTCCAAATCATCTGGAATGGGTAAAGTATTGCAGGAATGCAAACTTATTATTTGGGACGAGTGCACAATGGCACACAAAAAATCGCTCGAGGCTCTGGATCAATGTTTGAAAGATTTGCGAGGGAATACGAAACCCTTTGGCAGCACATTAATATTGCTTGCGGGAGATTTCAGGCAAACATTACCTATAATACCTAGATCAACCCCTGCAGACGAAATGAATGCTTGCCTGAAAAATTCTAATTTATGGGCACACGTAAAAACATTAAAATTAACTACAAATATGCGTGTCCGATTGCAAAACGATGACTCTGGTCAAACATTTTCAGATTAATTGCTGGCAATTGGAAACGGAAAGCTCCCAGTAGACTCAATTTCAGGACGTATACAACTACCTGCTGAATTCTGTAATTTAGTGACGTCCAAAAATGAATTGATAGAAAAAGTATTTCCGAATATTCTAAACAATTATAAAAATAATAAATGGCTAAGTGAAAGAGCGATTCTTGCACCCAAAAATATAGACATCCACGAAATCAACAATATTGTTTTGACCAAGATTCGAGACCAGGCAGTCCTTTACAAGTCAGTCGACACAGTTTTGGAACCAAATGAAGCGGTTAATTATCCATCTGAATTTTTAAATTCCGTGGATCTTTCAGGGTTTCCCCTTCACGTGCTACAACTAAAAATAGGTGTACCAATAATACTGTTAAGAAATATCAACCCACCAAAGCTTTGCAATGGCACGCGACTTGCCTTAAAAAAAAAAAAACAATGGAAAACGTAATAGAGGCCACAATCTTGACAGGGCCTTTTGAGGGTGTAGCTGTTCTTATTCCTTGCATTCCCATGATTCCAACGGATCTGCCTTTTCAATTTAAAAGATTGCAATTCCCAATTCGATTAGCATTTGCAATCACCATCAACAAAGCTCAAGGTCAATCATTAGAAAAATGTGGTATAGATCTTAATACTGATTGTTTTTCCCATGGACAATGTACGTTGCATGTTAGAGGGTCGGTAAGCCTGACAATCTATTTATATGCAGCGACAATTGGACAGCGAAGAATGTTGTATATTCGCAAGTTTTACGCAGTTAATTTGTATTGTATCTATCTATATATCTATCTATATAAAAACGAGTTGTGTGTATGTATGTTTGTTTGTTTGTAAAAAGAGCGTTTGCATATGACGTCATTATAAGTACATAAGGCTTTGTATATGCACAGACAATGGGAAAGCCAAGAATGTTGTATATTCGCAAGTTTTACGTAGTTCAAAACACATATATAAATCTATCTGTATTCATAGGTGGTACACAGGGACACAACTACAATGGAGCGTAACTAATATGGCGCGTAACGACTTACGCGCGCGGGGGGGGCTTGGGGGGGTGTGAATCGCCCCCACCAGTAGGGAATATAAATGACAACGGGGACACTCAAAGAGAAAGCGACCGGGACATAAGGAATGTTCGATTAGCAATCACCATCAACAAAGTACCGGGACACAAATGACGACCGGGACACAGGGAATATAAATGACGACCAGGACACTCAAAGAGAAATTACAGGCCGGGACCCAGGAAATATAAATGACGACCGCGATACTCAAAGAGAAATTACAGACTGGGACACCGGGACACAAATGACGACCGGGACACAGGGAAACAACAACAACGGGGACGCCGGGGGCACAGGGGGATATATAAATGACGACTGGGACACAGGGAATGTTCGATTAGCAATTACCATCAACAAAGCTCAAGGGCAATCATTAGAATAATGAGGTATAGATCTGAATACAGACTGTTTTTCCCATGGACAATTATATGTTGCATGTTCAAGAGTCGGTAAACCTGACAATCTATTTATATGCACAGACAATGGGACAGCCAAGAATGTTGTATATTCGCAAGTCTTACGTAGTTAAATATATATATATATATATATATATATATATATATATATATATATATATATATATATATATATATATATATATATATATATATATATATATATATATATATATATATATATATATATATATATATATATATATATATATATATATATATATATATATATATATATATATATATATATATACAAAGCTCCGGGACACAAATGACGACCGGGACACAGGGAATATAAATGACGACCAGGACAATCAAAGAGAAATTACAGACTGGGACACCGGGACACAAATGACGACCGGGACAAAGGGAAAATTTATTTTGAATTGTGTTTCTAATAGAGCGGATTTTTTTAAAAAATAGCCTCATGGTAAAGATGAATTCTATAATTGTTTAGTTCATTCAGGTTTTTTGCAATGTGTTAATATTTGTGATTTGGTAAAATTTATCATATTTAGTTTACCTATTGTTGCTAAAAAGAGGGATATATTAACAGGATAAGCTTGTTTTGGTGTTACTTGGTTGTTTTACATTTGCTGTTTTTTTTTTCTTTCATAGGCATGTATTTTGGGGGTGATACCTGACACGGGGATGCCATGGATATTCTGTGGTAGCCACAACACTTGGCTGGGTAGAGAATTTAATGTGGCGAAACCCTATAGACAAGTGTATTCTCCTGATGAGCCCTTGTGTTGGGTTGTTGCCTCTGAATTATTTGTCTTTATTGTTTCTATTGTTTGGTAAATGACGACTTATACTTATTGACGACATGACTGCCTGTCCATGGATTATTCTTTATGGTTGATTGTGTATGGCTATGCTGTTTGACCTATGTGATTGTATGGATGAGTAGGGTTAAGGCCTCATTCAAGTGCTGGTCTATATTAGTCACTAATTTAGGAAAACAGTCTTCCTTTTATATATTTATATATATATTCACAGGTGGGACACAGGGACACAACTACAATGGCGCGTAACTAATATGGCGCGTAACGACTTACGCGCGCGGGGGGCCTTGGGGGTGGGCGCGAAGCGCCCCCACCAACTAGGTTTTGGGGTGGCGCGAAGCGCCACCCCAACAGCTAGTATATATATATATATATATATATATATATATATATATATATATATATATATATATATATAAAAATAAGTTGTCTGTGTGTGTGTGTCTGTCGAGTGACTTCATGTTTGTGTGTCGCCTGACGTCATGTTTGTCGACTGACGTCATCATTTTAAGGATTGAGCTGTATGCGTCATGAAGTTGTTTGTCGACGGACTTCATGTTTGTCAACTGATGAAATTACATACCGGGACACAAATGACGACCGGGACACAGGGAATATAAATGTATATTTATATATATATATATATATATATATATATATATATATATATATATATATATATATATATATATATATATATATATATATATATATATATATTTATATTTTTATATATATTTTATATATATATATATATATATATATATATATATATATATATATATATTTTTTATGTGTTTTTGATGTTGCATTGGTGATTTTTCTTTTCATGATATATATATATATATATATATATATATATATATATATATATATATATATATATATATATATATATATATATATATATATATATATATATATTTATATATATATTCACAGGTGGGACACAGGGACACAACTACAATGGCGCGTAACTAATATGGCGCGTAACGACTTACGCGCGCGGGGGGCCTTGGGGGTGGGCGCGAAGCGCCCCCACAATATATATATATATATATATATATATATATATATATATATATATATATATATATATATATATATATATATATAAATAAGTTGTCTGTGTGTGTGTGTCTGTCGAGTGACGTCATGTTTGTCGACTGACGTCATCATTTTAAGGATTGAGCTGTATGCGTCATGAAGTTGTTTGTCGACTGACGTCATGTTTGTCAACTGATGAAATTACATACCGGGACACCGGGACACAAATGACGACCGGGACACAGGGAATATAAATGACGACCGGGAACCTCAAAGAGAAATTACAGACTGGGAAACCCGGACACAAATCACGACCGGGACACAGGGAATATAAATGTATATTATATATATATATATATATATATATATATATATATATATATATATATATATATCTATATATATAAAAATAAGTTGTCTGTCTGTCTGTGGATCTGTGGATCTGTGGATCAGGTGACGTCATGTTTCGGCTGACGTCATGAAATTAGTTGCCGTCATTTTTGCTTGAAGGTGACGTCATTCAAGTTATATAAGACATATGTTCGCGTAGAAATCTATTAATGTTTAAGTTTACAATGACTGATGAAGATGCTCAAAGAGTCTATGCCAAAAAACTTGCTGCTGATAGTTCCTCGGCACGCTTTCTTATCTGACTTTCTCTATCAGCAGCAAGTTTTTTGGCATAGACTCTTTGAGCATCTTCATCAGTCATTGTAATCTTAAACATTAATAGATTTCTACGTGAACATATGTCTTATATAACTTGAATGACGTCACCGTCAAAGCAAAAATGACGGCAACTAATTTCATGACTTAATTTCAGAACTTAATTTCTGTGTTGACTGACGTCATGAAATTAGTTGTCGTCATTTTTGTTACGACGATGCTTAGTATATTGTAAAACACATTAATTTGGTTAATAATATACCATTTAAAACACCAAAATGAACATGCTGGAGTAGTCACTCGATGAGAGAGGGTGTCAGAACGGAGAATGAAGGTCCCAGGTTCAAATCCTGGTTAGGCTAAAAAAGGTAAAAATCTAAAAACTAAAAAAAAACTGAAAAAAACTAAAAAAGGCAAAAACTACAAAAAAACTAAAAACTAATAAAAAAAAAGTTAAGAATAAAAATAAAAAAAAATAAAAAAGATAAAAACTAAAAAAAAAGTAGGCTAAAAAGAAAAAACTAAAAAAGCTAAAAAAAAAGGTAAAAACCAATAAAAAAACTGAAAAGAAAAAAAGGAATAAAACTAAAAAATTTTCATCTAAAAAACTAAAAAAAACTAAAAAAGGTAAAAACTAAAAGAACTAAAAAGAAAAAAAAAACTAAAAAAAGGAAAAAAAACTGAAAAATAAAGGAGAAAAAGAAAACTAAAAAAATATAAATAAAAATAAAAAAACTAAAAAGATAAAAACTTCAAAAAAAACTAAAAAGAAAAAAGAAAAAAACTAAAAAACCTAAAAAAAGGTCAAAACCAATAAAAAAAACTAAAAGGAAAAAAAAGGGAAAAAATTAAAAATTTATTTCATCATATACCAATTCAAAAACGAATTTATACCGGGATGACGACCGGGACACAGGGAATATAAATGACACAACTACAACGGGGACGCCGGGGGGCACAGGGGGATATAAATGACGACCGGGACACCGGGACACAAGGAATATAAATGACGCCCGGGACACTCAAAGAGAAATCAGAGACTGGGACACCGGAACACAAATGACGACCGGGACACAGGGAATATAAATGACGACCGGGACACAGGGACATAACTACAAAGGGGACGCCGGGGTGCACAGAGGGATATATAAATGACGATGGCGACTCAGGGAATGGTCGATTAGCAATCACCATCAACAAAGCTCAAGGGCAATCATTAGAATCATGAGGTATAGATCTGAATACGGATTGTTTTCCCATTGACCATTATATGTTGCATGTTCAAGAGTCGGTAAACCTGACAATCTATTTATATGCACAGACAATGGGACAGCAAAGAATGTTGTATATTCGCAAGTTTTACGTAGTTAAAAACATATATATATATATATATATATATATATATATATATATATATATATATATATATATATATATATATATATATATATATATATATATATATATATATATATATCTATCTATATTCACAGGTGGGACATAGGGACACAACTACAATGGCGCGTAACTAATATGGCGCGTAACGACTTACGCGCGCGGGGGGGCTTGGGGGGGGGCGCGAAGCGCCCCCACCAACTAGGTGTTGGGGTGGCGCTTCATGTACACAATCACGACCCTTGGTTGGTTTTTTTTCCAAATATGAAAATCATAAATATTCTTGCCTTGTTTTTCTGGAAAGCAGATCCTTGGGATGGTATCAAGGTGGTTGAGAATTTCCTTAAATTCCCCTGTTCCATGTATATAATTATGATATTAAATATGAATTTTTCTCTTTAAAATGATATTCCTCGCCAGATTTATTTCTGGTGAAAGAACTTTTTCTATGAAAATATTGCCTTAAATTCGATGGGATTTTCGATAAATGTTTGTTTAGCTATATTTGATTAGCTATGATAGGTAGGATTCGAAGATTTTTAAAAATCTGATTTCTAGGTTTATTTATTATTTTATTTTGGTCTTTTTTCTTTATTGCCTTAGGGTCTAGTGCTCGTGGAAGGATGAGATCTTTCAGACAAAGAAGCAAATTTAAAAATCTTAGAGGCTGCTTTCTTTTTTATTTTATTTTTTTTTATTTAATTCTAATCATGACCTAGAAATTTTGGTTCTACAATTTTTCATGTTCGTGAAGGGACAGTACTATTGGGTATACAGTAAAAACTTCTCGTTGGATGATATAGTCTCATTAGTGTTGTATGGCCTTATCTGCTGATAAATCATAATTGAAAGTTCTTCTTTGTTTTTATAGGATCCTTCGATATTCTTGCCCAAATGTTATCTCAAGCCGACTCTCCAGTTTTCCGAAACGATGAAGCTCAAAAGCTCGTCATAGGAGTCGCAAGAGACCTAAGGGGAGTAGCTTATGCCCTGAATACGAAAATCGCATTCATGATGCTGTTTGAATGGATCTATCCTACATACACAGATCTACTAATTCGTTCTATTCAACTATGGTATTCAGAACCACAGGTGACCACTCCAATACTCAAATTCTTTGCTGAACTTGTACAAAATAGGTCTCAGAGACTGCATTTCGATGTGTCATCGCCAAATGGAGTACTTCTTTTTCGTGAAGCAAGTAAAGTGATATGTAGCTATGGTAAGATCTCTTTCTGCATAAATTCTGTTTTGTTTAACCAAAATAATACATTTCAATTTCTAAAAAATTTCTGATCATATGTGGTGCTATCCTTCAAATCAAACAACAATTTGTAGACTGAGATATACCCTACTTGGCTTGATCTTTTGTGATTTTTTTTACTAGGCTGCGGTGGATGCTGCAACCTTGATTGAATGATTCAAGTCAGCATCAGAGTCGAGTCAGTGTTCAATTAACTTACTTGAGTCAGCTTATGTAGAAGGCCTTGCAAGACCAGTGCATTTTGGCATGTTGCTTTTGTGTGGTTTTTGGCCAATTCTGCCAAATCTTAAAGAAAACTATCTATTTCTGTTTTATCTGATTTTCACTTGCTTCTTTTGGTTGAATGCAGTAGCTATACAGAAGGCATACGATCCACACGAAAAGAAGTAACAGTAAGAAGCAGGATCTTAATCTCAGCGCCAAATTTTAGTTAGACAAGGGATATCAGACCTCAATCTGGTCTAGGATGAAACTATATTTACGATACTCGGGGCTGTATTTTCACGATACCGTATTTATGATATTCGGGGCTGTATTTTCCCAATACTGTATTTATGATACTCGGGGTTATATTTTCACGATACTGTATTTACGATACTTGGGGCTGTATTATTTGTAAAAACAAAAACTTACAGTATTTGTACCATATCTTGGTGCTAGGGCAGATAAATTTAATCCTAATTAATAACTAGAGGCTCATTTGGATGCCAATTCCCAAAGGATGGTAAGAGCTACCACTGAAATGACTAGACTCTAATAGGAGATTCGTATTCCAATCTCCAATTCCGTGGCCGGTGTGACAAGATACACCCACAATGGCATGATACCCTGAAAGATAAAAAATAGTTGAGTAAAAAACAGTGCACTGTGAATAATAAAAGCAAAAAATACTGATTGGACTTCATGCCAATTTTAGATATGAAGTATTCATCGATTTTAGAGCAATGGGTTTAAAGTCAAGGCATACAAAGGTTTTAAAAATATTAGGAAAATGAGGGGAGAACGCAAGTTCTGAAGTTGATTATGAAAAGCACTGTACTATCAAATTCAGCTTATTAATGAACCCCCGAGCGAAAATTCAGCTGAACCCCCTAACGAAAATTTCGACAAATAATAAAACAGAATAGAAAATTGTGTTTTCTCTTCGATGGACCGTCGATTGAGTTGTATTTTTTTTCTGTTGTCCCAGAGGTAATTGTATCAAAATAGTTATAGTAAAAAACTGAGAGAGGAGTAATTGAAAAGTATATTTTGGAAAGGCTGGAGTAGAAATTCAAATTGTAGAAGGCACAGTGGCCAAGTCTAAGGCCCTTGTGGTTGACCTTCGAGTAACGTTCTTGAAATACTAAAGGATTTCCCGCTTACAGTACAGACTCTTAGCGAGTGAACTAATTTATTTCTCGTCTCCGTTATTATTACATGTTGGCAATCAGGTACCTGAATAACATCATGGTATAACGGTCTCTTTTGTTTGTTATATCCCTGGGTCTTTGAAAGTCTGGTATAATAATAATAATACTAATAATAATAATAATTTATTTATAACCCACAAAATACATAAAACTGTGGAGTAAACACACACAAAAGAAAAAACAAGAAAAAACATAACAACATAAATAACATAACAGCATAACAACATACAGCATAAATAAATTACCTCAATTCAAAAAATGGCCAAAGAGGGTCAAAAACACCAATCATTTGCTGAGTTTAATATATATATATATATATATATATATATACTAGCTGTTGGGGTGGCGCTTCGCGCCACCCCAACACCTAGTTGGTGGGGGCGCTTCGCGCCCCCCCCCCCCCAAGCCCCCCCCGCGCGCGCAAGTCGTTACGCGTCATATTAGTTACGCGCCATTGTAGTTGCGTCCCTGTGTCCCACCTGTGAATATAGATAGATATATATATATATATATTTTTAACTACGTAAAACTTGCGAATGTACAACATTCTTGGCTGTCCCATTGTCTGTGCATATAAATAGATTGTCAGGTTTACCGACTCTTGAACATGCAACATATAATTGTCCATGGGAAAAACAATCTGAGTTCAGATCTATACCTCATTATTCTTATGATTGCCCTTGAGCTTTGTTGATGGTGATTCCTAATCGAACATTCCCTGTGTCCCTGTCGTCATTTATATATCCCCCTGTGCCCCCCGGCGTCCCCGTTGTTGTTGTTTCCCTGTGTCCCGGTCGTCATTTGTGTCCCGGTGTCCCAGTTTGTAATTTCTCTTTGAGTGTCGCGGTCGTAATTTATATTCCCTGTGTCGCGGTGTCCCGGTCGTCATTTTTGTATCGGTCGTCATTTGTGTTCCGGTGTCCCGGTCTGTAATTTCTCTTTGAGTGTCCTGGTTGTCATTTATATTCCCTGTGTCCCGGTCGTCATTTGTGTCCCGGTCTGTATATACATTCGTTTTTGAATTGGTCTTTTTTTAGGTTTTAGTTTTTTACCTTTTTTTATATTTTTTTTCTTTTTTTTTTAGTTTTGTTTTTCTCCTTTATTTTTCATTTTTTTTCCGTTTTCATTCTATTTTCTTTTTTAGTTTTTTTTTAGCTTTTTTAGTTTTTTATTAGTTTTTAGTTTTTTTTTCTTTTTAGTTTTTTTGTAGTTTTTACCTTTTTTTTAGTTTTTAATTTTTTTTTACTTATGTCCTGGTCATCATTTATACTCCCTATGTCCCCGTCGTCATTTGTGTCCCGGTGCTTTGTTGATGGTGATTGCTAATCGAACATTCCTTGTGTCCCGGTCGTCATTTATATTCCCTTTGTGCCGGTGTCCCGGTCGTCATTTGTGTCCCGATGTCCCGGTCTGTAATTTCGTCAGTCGAAAACATGACGTCAGCCGACACAGAAACATGACGTCACCTGATCCACAGACAGACAACTTATTTTTATATACCCGACAAAAAATTATCTGGCTCAACGGACTCTGCCAAACACATCTGAAACAATAACTGCAAATGCTTCAGCAGTTCAGGACAATCATAAGCAAAAAACTTGAAGCAAAGACCATCACTATCGAGAGACTCAGATTTATTCACTTGATTAAGAGCTCGGAGTATAACACCAGATTCCACCGATAACACTTGAGATTGGTTGATACGCATTGGGAGGATTGAGTTGACAAGCTTTGTAAAATGATTTTGGAGATTAGCATTAAATGAAAGCAAAATATTTTTATAATGAGACGAAGTCACATAGCCGAAGAGACGAATTATTTGGAGGTGGAATTTTTATAACACGAACCCAGGATTTCTTGTCACAAAGACCATCCCAAGCATTCAGTCTCGCTCTATGCAGGGAATATTTGTACTCTCGTTTGGTTTTCTGTTTTATTTAATGTTCTGAACCAGAAGGAGGACGATCACAGGCTATCGACATACGGAGCCAGAACTTAGCTTTTTGCTTCGCCATCTTCACTTTAGGATCAACTTTCCAAAAGGGATTGCGAGTACCCATTCGCACGCGCTCAGAGGGAACATCTTTTTTAGCGGCAGACTTGAGACAGAACACTATTTGCTGATAATACGAGTTGATATCTATCCAAGGTGAAGTTGTACGTACAGATGTTTGCAATGAGTGGAATGGCACTTTAAAAGATGATAATAACTGGGACAATCTCAATACATAAAGTGGAACGTTGGTATTTTCCCAATTTAACTTTGGGAACCACTTGGGAGAGTTACGTTGCACAGAGCTCGCCATGGAGCAAGATAGTTGGCACGTGATTGGTAAATAATCGTCGTCGATTTTAGAGTCGTCCACATGAACTATTGATGAAAGTAGAGTTAAATCTAACACAATTACATGATCAAGGTTGGAAGTAAGACCACCACTGAACCCCCACTGAACTCTTTATTTAAAAGTTTGAATATAAAGTACCAATCTTGTAGCTACTCGCTATGTATTGTTGTCCTGTATTGTTCCGTATACAATATAATACCATGAAAACTGAAGACCTTTTAACTTCTTATATCAGGTTTGTCAGGGACTGAAATTTATCTCGGTGGCTCTGGCTTCGTTACTGTATTATTACTTTTTTAAATTTTGTATCCTTGGCTCGAAACCCAAGACTTAAGCACTCCTGGAGGTGAAAAAACGATGTCTTGGGGAATATTTGAAAAATTTATAAACCCTTTCTGTAAATTACCGTCTATGTTACATATGCACATTAGCGTTTCAATGAAATACTTTAGCACATTCTATAGGAGTTGGATGTTGTAAGATTCCAAGGGTCACAAGTCTGAAAATGGCCATAAACCCCGTTTCTGGTCTTGATTTTTTTTTTTCCTGTTTTTTAATCTTAATTTATTTTAGCATTTCATTTTAATTATTACATTTTTTGTTAGTCTGTCTGTTCTGTAAGTATGTCATTAGTTGTTACTTTTTTTTGTTGTTATCAAATTTCGGCATTTTATTACAAAGTGCCTGACCTTATGATGTATCTCTTGTTTTTTATGGCATGCTGCTTATTGTCTAAGTTTGA
Source organism: Artemia franciscana (assembly GCF_032884065.1). NCBI lineage: Eukaryota > Metazoa > Arthropoda > Branchiopoda > Anostraca > Artemiidae > Artemia > Artemia franciscana. The sequence goes on along the minus strand of NC_088867.1, from coordinate 22,751,394 downwards.
TCTTAGTAAGTTTGTGTGTATTTTCGAAACTTGTTGATGTTGACAAAATAGTGGTAAATTAAGAGGTCAAAAGGAGATACTTGTCGAGATAATGGATCTTCATATTTTTTTTTTCACCTTCTTTTGGTCATAAGAATTGATTCCATTAGCTATCAGCGGTGTCAGTTGGTGGGGATGGAGTCATGTTCCCCTTAGATTATATCCTTTATGGGAGGTATTTTGTTGAAAAAATGCTTTTATGGTATTTTCGCTCACAAAATTGAAAAAAAAGACGAATTTCGCCCCTCTCCTCTTAACCAATGCCGTGTCCAGTGTGGGGGGGGGGATAGTGGTTTTGGGGGTTTGAACCCCATGAAATGCTTGTAGGACTGGTAAAATGTAGCAATTATGTTTATAAACAAATTTTTGACGTTTTTTTGCACCCCCACCCCACTCCTACCCTCTCTGAGCAAAAACCCTGGACACGACCCTGCTCCTTACTCAAAGATTTTGAAAAACGTATTTCCCATCCCTCTAAATTTTGCGAATTACACCCCTAGTAATTAGACGTGCCAATTTTTTTTTTTTTTTTTTTTTTTTTTTTTTTTTTTTTTTTTTACCAAGAACCTGCTAGATTCGTGACATCGAATCTCAGAATTAACTTTTTTTTAACAGGAAAACTAATAATTTCTTATAATTTATGTGTTTTAATTTCATTAATTTCATCTAGATAAAAATGCGGAATTAAAAAAAAAATTGTGCTATTGTGAAATGACGTCCCTGTATTACTATGATTGAACTTCTAAAGTCAAAAAGTATTTTGTGGGTTGTAGTTTATATGCATGCCCGCAGACAGGAAACGGAGAAGGGGAGGGGGGGTCTCCTTCGTTGTTTTTTCCCAGGGGCAAAGCCTATTTCCCAATATGAAAAGAATGATTAATTGGTAGTTTCCATGGCTAAATGGGCATGAATGACTATGACCAAAAATTTGGCCTAATATCTCCATAAAAAAAATTTGCACATAAAGTCTTGAACGGGATAATTCATCTATTTTTTAATTTTTTATTCTGTTATAAATAAATTATTTATACTATTTCCTTTATCTAAGTTTTTGGTTCCTATCAATAAAACTAATTCATAAATTAATAATGAAATAATAAGCAAATAACATAAATATTTTAACCATTCTTTTGCTGTACTTAGTTTTTCCAAATTGAATACAAGTTGAATCTTCAAGTAACTTGCGAGAAATTGCTGTCTCATTTTTTTGTGAAGAGAAGCAAGCTATATGCTTCATCTTAACTCGAACTGAGAAAAGAAACAATATGACGATTGTAATAATAGGATGAGGCGAATAGAAAATGAGCCCAAATAGAGCGAATAATGAAACAAGCAATATTAGCGGAAGGAAAGTAAGAAGGGTTTTATTCATTTGTTAAGCTTTTACAGATTTACGCATTATTTATTACCATTTAATTTCTCTTGTTTCGTATATTTTTCACCAGGAAAAAACTATAATATTTTAAATAATTCATTTCTCGTTTAATTATTTCTTCATTAATCAATTCACCTGGTTTATACATAACAGGCAATTCTAAATGGAATGAATAAGGAGTTTTAAGCTCAACCTTTCTTGAGAGCGGATCAGGTCCGTTTATGTCAATCACGTATCTAGGACTTGTGCTTATTCTTCACACCAAGTTCAATCCCGATCTCTCCACTCTAAGCGTTTTCTGAGATTTCCATTTTCTCCTCCAACTGCTTTTTAGTAGTTTTGATACTCAGTCATCAATGAAACTACTTGGAATTCACCAATTAGCTGAGTTTTAATTGTTGATACTGAGTCACTGAGTCAGGGCATGGAATTAGGGTCATTGGGACTCGGGGTCCTGGGGGGGACATGGAGTCCTGGATGGGATTTTGGGACCCAAACTCAAGCATTTCAAATCACCATGGTATGCATATTCTCGGATTGAGGCCAAAAAAGGTGCCCAGAAACAAATCACTGATTGTATTTACCTTATATCCAACTCCAATTGAGAAATCGATTACGCATGCCATATTGTGACAATTAACACCAGTTGACTAGCGTCCCAGAAACAATGTATGGATTGCCTAGATTGTATTTCCAAGAACATAATTTCATCAATGACCTATTAGCTCAGTCGAGTAACGTGTCGTTCTTTTACCATAGGAAATAATGGGTTTCTCGCTCGATTCATACTTAAGATTTAAATTTCATAAAATCAATGGATAACTGCTTAGAAGTTAATACCAGATAACGCATCATTCTTAACATTCTCAGAAACATGCCAAGGAATTCTCGGAAATCAGGATATGGGTCCACTTGTATTCATTGTATTGTTTCACCGGGAAAATTAATGATTATGCAATACCAGACAACGCATCAATCTCGAAATTTGTGAAATCCTCTGAAACCGATTTGCACATTCTTGGAATGATGCCAAAAAAGGTGTTAGACTCTCCAATAGTACGCTCACACGGCCATGTGTTAAGATGTTTGTTCTACTTCCTAGCAAAAATGAGAATACTTCCTCTTTTGGGTCTTCATCCACTGGCCCCTTTTGAAAGAGCTCTACTTGAACGAGGCACTAGGGGCAATGGAGACGGGCCACGGTTCGAAACGAAATGTTTGAGCACATTAGTTTGAATTCCACCTGCCAGAATTTTATTTAGCGTGAAGCTCCTTCAGAGACCTTGCTGGCGCACAGGGGGGTCGAACCGAAGTTTCAGTGGGGTTTTTCGCAGGGACAATTAGCAATTCTGTCACCCAGCCTTTCTGCAGCGGAGATTGATCCCTGAGCCTCATATTGCCAAGCAGAGCATTGATCCAGCGTTTTAGTTAAGCTTTAAGAAATACATACAAAAATGAAATTTCATTTCTTAGCCACGCACTGTGCTTTCTATATATTTATCTTATCTAGTTTTTTTTATTGAAAGAGAGCAAAAACCCTTGTTTTAGCTCTCTTGTGAAATTTGAAAAAGTAGAGTGAAGACCGTTTTGCATAATCGTTTTCGAATGTTCTGAACGTAAAAAAAAATCTTATTTTCTTTTGAATGTTTTTCTTTTCTTTTCAAAATCTTGTTAAAATAAAACTATGTGTTCTCTGTTTTAAAATCATTGAGAGGTATTATTCAATTTTGAAATATGTTTTCAGGTACTCGTATACTTAATGTGGAAATACCTAAAGAGCGTATTTATAGTATGAAGTTAAAAGGTGTCTCTATTTGTTTTGTGATGCTCAAAGCTACTTTGGCTGGCAATTATGTCAATTTTGGTGTTTTTCGGTTATACGGCGATGATGCTCTTGAAAACGTTCTCCAAACATTTATCAAACTACTCTCCTCAATTCCCCAAAATGATCTCTTGGTAAATATCTGATTTTTTATATTTATTATAACATATTTGTGATAGATTTGCTTTTGCTTTTTTTTTATCAAACGAACTTTGGCAGAAACTCTTCAGTGGCGTTCATTTATATTTGCTGGAATAATGTTGTATTTAAAAGGATTAACATTGATAGTCATGTAGCTTAGCGATGATGTTTAATACGACGGTGAAAGACTCTGAGTTTAATAAAAAAAAATGTTAGAGGCTCCCGCTTTTTCTCATTGTTCTTTTCCCTAGGTTGCAGCAATCATGATTAGCGCCACTTGTGGATTAATTTAGGCGAGTTTTTTACCCTAATTTTAAATTATAAATATTTATAAATAAAATTTTGACTGTATGAGAAATTTGGATAATATATTTGTTAAAGAAAGCTGTTTTTTTTAATTTCTATGCATAGAATATATTCCTTGTCTAAGCATTTGTTAAGAATGATCCAGTTTTTATGGAGATGTAATCGGAGTAATGGACTAATATGAGTTAAACAGAACGGTGGCTCTCTTCTTCAATTTTTATATTGCATGAGGAATAGTTAGCGTCTTTTGAATATAAGATATGACCGATTACTTTACGATGCAAACTATTTTAATTGTATTTAATAGTAGAGGAAGGGGGTTATATCAAACAACTGTCGAAGACTCTCTTGTTTGATTAAAAGCTAAATAACAACCATTTCTGGTGTTTGACTTTTTCTTTTGGTTTATAGTATCAAGCTATGTTTCCATCTTTAAAATGCCAAGGGTGGGGGGTTCTTGTCATTTAGCTTTTACGTTAACAATTGACAACGTAATAGTTGACAACGTAAACGTTGTCAACGTTTTACGTTGACAACGTGAACAATTTTACGTTGCTTCCAATAACCTAAGATTACCTACGAAAAAGGGTATATTTTACGGAGCTACGATGGATTGCTTCGCTAAAACACTCATGAAATAAGTAAAGTTCCACAATAGACCTCTTTTGAAAAATTGTTTTTGTGGTATAATGCAAAGAGCTAATTTAAAATTTAAAACGAGCAGAAATTGCTATGAATGAAAAAGCGTAAGCTGAAACAAATACTATTTCCTATGAACAATGAAAACAAATCTAAAACAAGGAAAAATAACACCAAAATAAAGGTAGTATTTTGCGCCCCTCAAGGCCCCAAAAAGTCTATAATGTCATCTTTGGTTCACTAAGAAAAAAAAAACAAGACATAACACTGCTTACCATGCGAAAATGTGATCTTCTTTTCTGCTAAAGATGGAGGACTTTAATTTTCCTACATGAGGTTTTCAGCTATGAAAATTATAATTGCGCACTTTTCATTTCGATCTGACACCATTGTCGAAGGGCTTCATTTATTTTTCAAATTGCCTTTTGTTTGTTTTGCAAAAAAGTTTTACCGTTAAGATTAATCGAAATAGTAGTTACCATTCCTGAATAGCCTTCAAATGGTGATAATTCCTCAACTGACAGTTTTTTTTTCAAAAATTGTTTTTAAGTTTTTGGTTACTATGGGCTAGATATCGTTCTTTACTCGGTTGGGACAGACGCCACAACTGATAATCTGTTGATTGAACTGAAAGTTTTGTTTAGTCTATAGTTATTTCTCTAGATTCTAGTGAGTGAATGAATAAATTTATTTACCCAACTCAATACAAAAGCTCTGTAGCGAAAATAATACAGCCCCAACGGAGAACTGAGCTCGTAATTTCAACTGTTGGCTGCAGCGAGAAAAAGAATTAACTTGTCAACACGAACGAAAAAGTAAATAGATAAATAAAAAACAAAAATCGTAAATTAGAAAAGGAAGGATTGAGTAAGAAAGGAAATGCTGGACAAGCAGTGCACGGGAAGTAACCCCAACATAGGCAACAACAAAAAGAAATATATAATATGCTTATGCCCTCCATTCTGCTTCTCAATCAATTTTTGTTCGGCTTTAAAGGTGTTTGCTATAAAATCGAGAAGCTAGATGTTTTGGAATTAACAGAGGACATCTGGTATGCTCTAGACTGCATAAGAGCCGAATTAGGATGCCGAATCAACCGATACCTCTCGTAAGCACAAGTATTTGGCTGATGTATTTTTAAATGCCATATTGCAATTCATATATTTTTGTTTTAAGCATAAAATAGCGAAGATAAAAAATGATTCTGTCTTGACGCATATTAAGTTTTAATGACCGCTATAAAAATTCCCAATGTTTTCTCACTGCTTTATTTTGAAGTATCGGTAATGGTTCTATCTAGGTCCAAAAAGTAATTGTATAGTAATTTAAATAAGATAGAACCAAAGACTGGTAAATTATTATAACTGAAAAATGTGTTTTAGAAGATGCAAAAACCCAATTTTTATGGAAGTTTTTACTGTAAATGGTTAACATGAAGTCGAAACGATGTAAGTAGGTGAAGACCCCCCCTCCCTCCCAATAGCGGTGTGATTTAATCCTACCGATCTTACGCTCACAAACTTGAAGCTCCTGGCATGGAATTTCTAAAATACCAATTTTTTTTGAACAAACGAGAACCGTAAGGTCAGTTTTAATAAAATATGATACTGAATCAGAGGCAACGCTATAGCGTTGCCTCTAGTAAAAGCCATACAGCTCCAGTGTTTTATTATTTTAATTTTTTCTCGGAGGCACTACATATGCAAGAGATCGTCGTATAAACTTCAGAGAAGGCTCATTCGCTTAGGAATCAGCGAATAGTGCCTTTTTAAGAGTCAAAAGTGGTAGGAGGACAACTGCCCCCCCCCACGCCCTTTTCCCCAAAATGTTTCCGAAAAAATTTTGAGATATCTGTTTTGTTACAAATAGTTGAAACATCAAATAAAAAACTCCAGGGTCGATACAACCCCATAGGACCCAGGGGCAGGTGTTGTAAAATCTGCCCTAGAAGCATATATGGTTCTTATAGAAGGGATGCTCGTCTAAAATTGCGAGAGGACTCATTTGATTTGAAATTGAAAGTTGCTGTTCGCTTTTTAAGAGTCAAAAGAGATCAGAGGGCAAATAGCTCCCTCCCCCACGCATTTTTCCCAAAATACATCCGATAAAAGTTTTGAGATAGCCATTTTGTTAAAAATAGTTCAAACATCAGATCAAGATTTCAGGGTTGACACAGCTCCCCAGGGCCCGGGGACAGGCGTTGTAAATTATGCCCTGGGGGCATATATGGTTCTTTTAGAGGTGATGCTCGTATAAACTTCAGAGAGGGATTATCTGATTGACAATTGAGAGTTCTAGTTCACTATTTAAGAGTCAAAAGAGATCAGAGGACAACTAGCTCCTCCCCCACACCATTCCCCCCAAACCCATCCGATAAAAATTTTGAGATAGTCATTTTGTTAAAAATAGTTCAAAAATCAGATAATAAATCCCCTGGGGTCGACAAAACCCCCGGGGCCAGGTATTGTAAGCTATAGTCTTGTTAAGAATCGAAAATTATCAAAAAGTAACAAGCCCTTCCCCTTTTTTTTCCCGAAAATGCATCTTATAAAGTTTTTGAAATAGCCGTTTGGTTCAAGATAGTCCTAAATTCAAATTGTTTTAACTTAAGGGTTGAGAAATCCTCCATAACCCACAGGGAAAGGATCGTAACTTATGTAAGTTTCCTATTATTAGAATATAAGTTTTTTTTTACGGAAGGGGTGGTCGCGTTAACTTTGGAGGGGGCTCATTTGATCGGAAGTTGGAACCTTCAGTTTTTTTAAGAGTCGAAAGTGATTAATGGACAATTAGCCCACGCCCCACTTTCTCAAAGGGCATCAGGTCAAAATTTTGAGATAGCCATTTTGTTCAAAATAGTTCAAAGGCCAAATAAATATTCTTCCGAGTTTGAGACCACCCCGTCCCCCAGCCTCGGGGAAATGGCTCTGAGTTACGGAACTTGCCTATTGTTACTTTGATATTTTGTGTACTTTGATACCTTGTTTACTTAGGTGCTTTCTTTACTTTGATACTTGGGTACTTTGATACTAGTTTTTATACTTGGTTGAAAATTGTATTTTGAAAAAAATTAATTTGAAATAAGTCATTTTCTAAAAACTTGAAACTTTTTGAAATCAAAAAAAAAACTTTCCGAAAAAGAAAATTTTCAAAGAAAAGTAAAGGCCATATTAAACTTAAGATCAGCAGATACAAAGACCTGTTAAAATTCACACTAAAAATGACAAGAAATTACTATTATAGAATAAATGAAACCTGGAACGAATAGAAATTAAATATACAATCATAGCCAAAAAGTACAACAAGTACAAATATAATTGAATAAATTACTCAAAGAATAAATGAAACCCAAAACGAACAGAAGTTAAATAAACAATCATAGCAAGCAAGCATACAATAGGTATAATACAAATGAATAAATAAATCTGAAAACGAGTGAAACTTAAATTGAATATGCAGATTAAGCTTGAAACGAACAAAAATTACTACAAACTAAAGTTTGAGTGTTGCCTCCTTCTCTCACTGTAAAAGTCTAAAACCTATTGCGTCATTGGCGCTTTACTGAAAATTATATGTGTATTGAATATTCTTGGGAAGTACAAATAAAAATCACACTGAATACTTGGTGTATATGACATCAATTGTTGAAAGATAGTCAGTTCAAGATTTTAATTCGCTGTACTTTTTATTTTCATTAACAATGCTGTAATAACTGGAAAAAATATATCTATATATTTTTATATAAGTTGTTTGTTTGTATAAAGTTGTTTATACAACTATATCAGTTGTTTGTTTGTGTTTCTATCTGTCGACTGACCTCGTGTTTGTCCGCATAAGACGTCTGAATTATTTCATCATATACCAATTCAAAAACGAATGTATTCAAGCCGAAGTAGCTGAGTTGGTAAAGCGTTATGGTCCAGGTTCTAGGTTCGAGAGGTTCCAGGTTCGAACCTTGGCTTTAGCATTAATACAAAAGAAGATAAAAACTAAAAAAGCTAAAAACTAAAAAAAAGGTAAAAAACTAAAAAAGAAAAAAACTAAAAAAACTAAAAAAAGGTAAAAACTACAAAAAAAGCTAAAAAGAAAAAAACTAATATAAAAACTAAAAAAAGAAAAAAAAATAAAAAGGAAAAAAACTAAAAAAAAGGAAAAAACTTAAAAATAAAAGAGAAAAAAACTAAAAATAAAAATAAAAAACTAAAAAAGGTAAAAACTACAAAAAAACTAAAAAGAAAAAAGAAAAAAACTAAAAAAGCTAAAAAAAAAAGGTAAAAACAAAAAAAAGAAAAAAAAAGGAAAAAAACAAAAATTTATTTCATCATATGTCAATTCAAAAACGAATGCATATACAGACCGGGACACCGGGATACAAATGACGACTGGGACACCGGGACACTGGGAATATAAATGACGACCGGGACACTCAAAGAGAAATTACAGACTGGGACACCGGGACTAAAATGACGACCGAGACACAGGGAATATAATTTTTATATATATCTATCTTCTATATATATCCATCGATCTATATAAAAATAAGTTGTTTGTGTGTGTCTGTTGTCATGTTTGTATGTCGACTGACGTCATGTTTGTCGACTGACGTCATTATAAGGATTGAGCTGTATGTCGTCATGAAGTTGTTTGTCGACTGACGTCATGTTGCACAGACAATGGGACATCGAAGAATGTTGTATATTCGCAAGTTTTACGTAGTTAAAAACACATATATATCTATCTATATTCACAGGTGGGACACAGGGACACAACTACAATGGCGCGTGACTAATATGGTGCGTAACGACCTATGCGCGGGGGGGGGCTTGGGGGGTGCAAAGCGCCCCCACCAACCAGGTGTTGGTTTGTTATATAATAACAACAACAGCTAGTTTGTTATATAATTCGTTTTCAGTTAAGCGCCAAAGGAGGCAAAACTCAAACTCTTGTTTGTAGTGATTTTTGTTCGTTTCTAGCTTGATTTGCATATTCAATTTAAGTCTCACTCGTTTTAATATTTATTTCTTCATTTATATTAGAACTTACTGTATGTTTGTTTGCTATGATTGTTATTTAATTTCTGTTCTTTTTGGGTTACATTTATTCGTTAATAGTAATGTTTTGTAATTTATTCATTTATATTAGTACTTGTTGTATTTTGTCTTTGTTATGATTGTTTATTTAATTTCTATTCGTTTTGGGTTTTCGTTTATTCTTTAACAATAATTTCTTGTCACTTATAATTTGAATTTTAACAGGTATTTGCATATGGCCTTTATATAATCTAATATGGTATTTGTATATAGTTTAATATGGCCTTTACTGTTCTTTGAAAAATTTCTTTTTCGGAAAGTTTTTTTTTAATTAATAATAAATTAAAGACAAACTGTTGGTTAACTAAATCTGGTGTTAAAATCAGATTTTGAATAAACGTGAACAAGTCCTTCACTTTCACAGGAACTATCGGCAAGTAGAACCACAAGAGCTTATTACCCTGCAGACACCACTGAAGATAGCGTACTACAATAATAAATACAAACATAAAACAAAACGCTGTGGAAAACCATTATCTTCAAGGTTATGCACCTATAAAAAATTGATGGCAACATTAATTACGAATTGACAACCTCAAAGATATGTTTTTTTTTCTAATCACCTCTCTCGTATGTCCTTTTCTCCGTTGTATTAAAAAAGAACACAATGATTTAACATCAAAGAACACGGTCGATACCCGGTAATAAGTATTAAAGCAATAATTTAATGTCAATAGAAGAACTGCGACCGCTTGTTCTGTTGAATAGGCTACTCGAAATCCATATTGATTTTTGACAAAGACATTTATTCAATCTAAATATTTTGAAATCCTTCCTTTTATAATTCACTCCAAGACCTTAAATAATGGTGACAAGCTTGCAACGGGGCTGAAGTTTAATTCACCGAGTTCATCTTCTTTTTTGTGCAATGTTATTATACATATGATATTCTATCTACTAGGGAATTGACCTGAACCAACACATGAATTAACTATACAAAAAAGTGGTTCAAGAACTACACCTGCAGCGAAGAAGTAGAAAGTTAAACCCCTAATGGATTGCCATTTTATAATTTTCGATAAAATTTCAAAGCTCTTTTGGAACCTTTTAATGTAAAATTAATGACACATTTGGAGACAAGGTCTGTTCGAATTGATGTCATGTTAAGGATGTATTATACGGACATAGAATCCGTACTATTGTTCCATATTTATCTTACGCATGACCTGCCATATCAGTCATATTCATATTGGTTCATATACTGGTGTCCCACAAGGCTCTGTATTTAGTCCTTTTTTACTATTGATGTACATTAACTATCTTCTGTCACGCTTGCAGGGGATAAACGCTCTTGTAGTTCTATATGCACATGACACACCTGTACCTACTAAAGCAAAGGACTCGTCTATGTTAATTCAAAGTTGTCCTAAAACAAGTTCAAATCCATTTAATAGAACAGACTCAGTAGAGTCTCTTGTTGATTCTAAGTCCACGTGTCTGTTCTAAGTTTTACTCATCTATGTGGAATAGCCAATATTGAAACAGGAATTAACACAGACTCCGCTACACAGCAAGATGCTACTTGGCTGAGAGTATTGAATGAAAGGAATCGATTGGAAAGGAGGAGAATAATGGTGAAAATAATTTATTTATGGATGATTCCACCAGAAAAATTCTCCTTAGCTTACTTTTATTTGAAAAATACTTCAGTTTCTGATCGTTCTTCGAATCATTCCAAAAATCCCGCCCTCCGTGAAATTTTTATTTGTGGTATTTCTTCTGGCAAAAAATTCCACAGTTTTGCTGACGGAAGTTTGATGCATCTACAGTAGGGTTCTCTGATGCGCTGAATCTGATGATGCAATTTTCGTTTAGATTGCATGACCAGGAATCTGAGCCAGTAAAAAAGTGGCCAAATTTTAAAATAGCTTCGAGGCATTATTTTACCAACTCGAATTTTTATCCGACTGGCAGAAAATATTGGGGGAGGGGTTAAAAATCTTATCCATACGTAACGCTTCTTTCTCAACAATAGTAAATGATGCCAGTTCACCCTTTGCGATCGATAACGTGTCACTAGGTTTACATCAGAAGGTGTTCTGGTCTGAAAGGGTATTTTTTTCTTTTTTTTTCTTTTATACTCTAACTGAAATATTAAGGAGTCAAACTCTAAGTCAGAGCCAAATTTTAGATTGACAGAGCTCTTTTCCAAATAAGAAAGCAATAGTTTAAATAAAGAAAGTTTTCAAAAATACACCAAGCTCTGTTCACAAAAAAGCATTGGGTATTGTGCACTAGGCGTATATCAGAAGGTTTTCCAGTCTGAAATATCTTTACTTGTGTTAACTACATGACTTTCAGGAATGAACGTGTAACCCTGCAACATTACTTCCTCAAACACTAGAAAGCTAAATATCTAGCTTTTATAATTTGAAATTGATTGGCCGTCTAAGAATCTATAATTGATTTCATTTTGGTCCTCCCATGGGGCAAAATCGTAGTTTGGTGCTACAAAATCATAAAAACGCCAGTTCCCGCGGAACAAACTTTTTTACCACTTTAAAAGGGTCTAGAACTTTTATTTCCGTTCGATTGGGTCTTCTCCGATCTTTTATGATCGTCGGTTTCTAGCAACACTAAAAAATTAAATAAATCTACGATCTTTCTTGTGGAAAAGGTAAAAAATTCGACATTTTCGTAGAAAAGAGCTTGGAGCCTCTGTAGTAGGGTTCTCTGCTGAGAACCCTATATGCTGAATCTAATGGTGTGATTTTCATTAACATTTTTCAAAAATCAAGGAATTTTTTCTCAGGCTCCGGCCTTTTGAAGGGGCACATTAAACTTGGTGAGCCTTATGTATTTGGGATCAGCATAAATAATCAATCTTGTTGTTGTATCAATTGCTATCAAAATTCCTTTCGCTTCTTACTTACAGTTTACCACTAAACTGTGTAATTCTACACCATATGTTCTGCAAATATTTTTTTATATGTCGAGAATTTCCATAACCCTTCTTTTAAGTTATTCTTTTTGTTTATTTTAATTTATCTTTGGTTGCCCAGTTTTACTTGTACGGAGAATTTTCCCTGTAACAATTTTCCGAGGGGGTGGGGATTTGGGAAGGAGAATTGGCTGGGCATCAAAAACTACGCCGTTTGAAACTGTTTTACCACTCAGTTCCTTAAAAAAAAAATTCATAAATAAATAATATATAGGTTTTCACAAAGAAGCTTGCTGCGGTAATCCCCCCCTCGCCAAAAAAAAAATAAAATAAAAACTAATATAGTATATATACTAAAGTAAACAAAATGAGCACTAATTCTAACAAAGTAAAAAAAAACAAAAGACAAAGAAAACTTAAATAAAAATGTTCAGTTCTAAACGGGAATTCTAAAACTAACAATGGAAGTAATAGTATCTTAGGAGCACTTAATGTTCAAGGAACATTTGTCACATTACTTTACTCAGCTCTCCAAAGGCTATATTTCTAATTGTATTTCCTTTCTTTGATATTATGCTTTACCTTCGAAACATATAACAGAAAATTGGTTTTAATTTTAAGGAATCTTTGGGTTTATGAACGATTGTGTTTAAGAATGTTTCTCATCCCAGCTTTTTGCCTGAATATATCTAATCTTATTCAAAATTTTTCTTCTTTTATGAGTAGCCTGTTGGTAGTTGATTGAGACTACAGTTGTTCTGTAAGTTGAGCGTTTTATAAAAATGAAAATACCGAAGAGTTTTGAACAGCCAACATCTTTTCACGTAGGCTGTAGAATTTTATCTCTGTATTTACAAGTTTAAAGGGCTTGCTAATAAAAAAAAGTCTCTCTCTCTCTCTCTCTCTCTCTCTCTCTCTCTCTCTCTCTCTCTCTCTCTCTCTCTCTCTCTCTCTCTCTCTCTCTCTCTCTCTCTCTCTCTCTCTCTCTCTCTCTCTCTCTCTCTCTCTCTCTCTCTCTCCTCTCTCTCTCTTCTCTCTCTCTCTCCTCTCTCTCTCTCTCTCTCTCTCTCTCTCTCTCTCTCTCTCTCTCTCTCTCTCTCTCTCTCTCTCTCTCTCTCTCTCTCTCTCTCTCTCTCATCCCTCTCTCTCTCTCTCTCTCTCTCTCTCTCTCTCTCTCTCTCTCTCTCTCTCTATCTATCTCTCTCTCTCTTTCCCCCTCCTATCTTTATCTCTCTTTTTCTACCTCTTCATCTCTTTCTTTCCGTCCCTTCCTTCCTCCCATACGTTAGTGAGCTTGCGTAATTTTGTCCATGTGTTTTAGGCCCAATGTAATGAGTACGACATTGATTTTCTACCATTTAATTTTCTTTTAGGAATATCCAAAGCTGTCACAGTCATACTACTTCCTTCTTGAGTGCCTTACATCTGACCATATGGTTTTTATAGGAAGTTTAGAGGCTCCTGTATTTCTCTACCTCCTAGCAACCATCTCCGAAGGACTTGGAGCTTTAGGTGGGAATATCAATCCTTTTGCAGGTACAAAACAGGGTCCGCACGAGTATCAGCTTGTCACTTTTTACAAGCATGCCTCTTTGTCTTACTTTGTCTGGTCCTTCTGCTTCCATTTGCGCTTGTGCACTGACCCTGTTTTGTTCTTTTAGTGTAGGCTTGATAATCATAGTTTATTGAAAAATAGAAAAACCTTACTGTCGTTCCCGGAATGATAATAACAGAGAATCAAATTAACATAATTTATTTTTCTTCTGAATTTTCTTTTTGAGTAGAATTAGATTTTCTTTGTCTTTAAACTTGCCTTCGCAAAATTTGAGTTATGACCAACACCACGACTTGTATTTTCAGTATGAAAGTTGTATTTAATTTTGTCTATGAGTTTTTATTTATAAATTTTCATTTTTGCTATAAAAAAAATTATTATAATGATATTTATATATTTTCTTATTGTGATTGTAATTTTGTTTGTACTAATTTTACTAGATTCTTTTTGTTACAATAACGACAACCTGAGAACAGCTCTTATTCTAGAATAATAATCTTGACTTGAAACCTCTTCTAAGCTTAGATATAGTGTTCGTAACTTTTCCCAAATAGATCAAATGTTTCAAATAAGAAACTCATAAGAAAAATTACAGAGCTCTCAGCTTAATTTTTTCGATTCTTATATACTTTCTTTCTTACAAGTCAAGAAGCAGTTTTGGCAGGGGGTTTGGCAGTTGGGATGTATTATATGGTGTTTTGTGATTTACATATTCATTTTTGATTATTTTTATGAGCTTACTGTTTCAAATCTTCCTGTTTAACTGCAGCTTTGATCATTGGAACAAATATTAATTTTTTGAATAAAAAGATAAAAGATAATCACGTGATCGTTTTGCTGCTATTAGTGTCGCAGTCTTGGAATAAACTGCGTGGTAGTGCGATAAACTCCTAATTTTCGGCTAAAACTGTATGATAAGAATTCAGTCATATCGCAGTCTCTTTTGCTATTTTGCGTTAATTTGGCCTTTTCAAGTCACTCACTGCACTATTTGCGTCTGTGACTTTGGCCTAATGAAAGGTATCATCTCTGGGTAGACTTAATACCCGTAGAATATCCAAGTTTTAGTTTGGTAGTTTTAAAAAACCTTAACCAAGTGTTACCCTCGGACTTCTCGGACTAGGACTTCTCGTGGTCCCTCTGAATAATTTTTGGGATTTTAACAAAATAAAGTTTGAGTCGAGTGTAAAATTTCAGGGGAATTAAGTTATTTTGAGTAATTTAGCAATTGGTTTAAGACAATACAAGCACTTGCCGAGAATAGTTTATCAATAAATGATATACGTGTTCACTATCCAGAAATTTGAACAGTTCAAATCGGTTATTTTTTTTTATTTTTTTTTTATTTTAACTTGGCTGAGATAAGCATACTAGCAATGGCACGCAAAGTTGTGTTACCTGAATAGATACCAGATAATACAGTAAAAGCATTACAATGCACGAGCCGGTAAATGGCTACCTCACAACTAACAAGAATGATGGTAATCAATTTGGTATTAGAAAAGTAGAGCTAGATAGTCGGTTTTGTCTGCTTCAATATACCTTAGGAAGCCTTTGCTAGTGCTTGCCAAAACGCACCCTGTGTGTAATCTATTATAATCTAATTCGTTTACATTTACCATACGTTTACGATATTATACCAGTGTCCTTTTTTAATAATGTCCTTTTATAATAATGTCCTTTTTGTCCTATTATAATCTAATACTGTCCTTTTTGTCATATTATAATATAATACGTTTACAATATTACGCCAGTGTTCTTTTTGCTATCTTGATGTATATTCAACGAGATTTTTTTTTACATAATTCTTGAGCTATCTTTCATTTATTTTTTTTTTTTTTTTTTTTTGTACTTTTAAATGAATTTTCTGACGAGTTGAAGGATGCATTCTTTGATTTTACAAGTTACTTGTCGCAAAGAAAATCAGGGAAAGAGCCAAGCGTTTTCAATTTCAAGTAAATATAGATAAATCAAATAGTCATGGTAGACCAACGTGGTCAGAGGTATATTCTACTTTGTTGGTACTTTAAAATCAATAACTCGACAGGATTGTCACGGAGATTATATTCGTAACTGTTTTGTTACGTTATAAAATAAAAGTTACTTTCTATGTTACAGTCCTTAAAAACGCTGCATTTACGTTGCGTTTTTAAATAATAAAAAATTTGCTCATTTTCTGAGATATCCATTTTACCCCGTGAAAAATCGACCGTTATCGGTATATTCAAACTGAGATGAGTATGTACTTTTTTTTTCACTCTGCGATCGGATAATGTTAACACACAATCGTCTGTCTATTCACAACAAACTTTACAATACAGGTCTTTCGAAATACCTAGTTTGGGCCCTTAGAGCTCCTCAGAAATTCTGGTCCTTTCTCCTACTTATTATCATATGCTGACAAACTATTTATTATTTTTAACATGGATATAGCGTTTTGAGGGCCGTAACATAAAAAGTAGCTTTGTACAATGTACAATGTAACATACATTTACCCCTATAATTCCCCCCCAAAAAAAAAATTTATCCCAATCGGAAAAAAGTAAAAAGAAATGCATTTAAACGTATTTTTGCTGTGTTTTGTAAAGTTTTTTTTTAACTTTATAAAACAGGTCCTTCGCAATACCTAGCTTGGACCCTTAGAGTTCTTCAGGAATTCTGGTCCCTTCATATGCTTTTGTCTCTCTCCCCTCAAATAACACTATATTAGTATGATCACTAATCTAATTTTTTGTCAAGACGTCTGCTGTATTAACAATTAGAATAAAAAAGATAGAATAAAAAAACTAGAATAAAAAAATATAAAAGAAATAAAATAAATATAAAAAAATAAAATAAATAAAAAATAGAATAAAAAACAAAAACAAAAAAAAGGTTTTTTTTTCATTGTAATACTTTTGCTAAAATTATTGCCAACAATTCTTTCTTTCAAAGGAATCTTCGAGTTGTCTGTCTAGGCATAAGAAAAAAAAAGGCTGTGTGATTTTTCAGCGATAATCGTATGTATCCATTGAATCAGGTATTATATCTGAATAAAATTCAATAAGAAAACATTCAGCCAATTTATTGTTGAATAATCCAAAGAATTGTATATTCAAGGAACATCTGACATTGGCAGGTCCATATTAGTCATTCATCTCAACCTAGAAAAAGAATTAAATAGACATTTCTATACGTAAGAGTCTACGTTTGGTGTATTTAGATCATTAGAATAACATAAAACACTTTGTAAATGAGTCACGTTTATATATTTTGAGAATCAGGATACTATATAATTTAGGTTTGATTAGACTATATAATTTTTTTCGCGTTTTTGGTAAGAATTACAATATCATTCAAGCCCTCCCCCCCAAAAAAACGTGAGTTTTTCGGAATTTCATCATCAATCTCTGGTTTTAAATATCGCAGGATGCACTTTGTTCTAGGTCTTCATTCCTATACTTTCGTGTTAATGTGAGGAAGCAGAAGACCAGAAAAGTGGCACTTATTTCATTTTAACCTAAACTGAAATCGTTTCTTTTTCTGGCCGGGTTGTAGTAACTGCAATGTAAAATTTAGATTGCCTTTAGTGAAGGTTAGTAAAAATATTGCATTTTCTTCGACAATATTAATTCATTGTGCCTTTTGTCTACGGTTTTGACAGGTTTGTACCCTCTCCCCTCCTCCACATACACATACACTAGAAAAAAATATGTCGGACCTATAGAGTTTGTCAGATTGTCTGAAAGTTTTGTTTTTTTCATCCTAGCTATATTTTGTTGTTTGATGTTCTATTTTGAAAAGTACAACTTTTTCAATATTGTTTATTTCGGCTCTTCTTTAAAAAGAGATCTTTATATAATCGAGCGCTTTGAAAGCTTAGAACTGTTTCAGTTGTCAATTATAATTTTGAGTATATTTTTTTTGTAGACACAATGGTTTGCACATCTTGTTGTAATGCCCTTGACAATATTGTCACTTATATTTTCAAGCAAGTTACCGCAAAAGGTAAGATTTTTTTTATTTATTTGGTTTATATTATTTCTATATATGATGATATTTAGTATAACTCAGGGCTTTAGGACTGTTTCATCTATTCGCTAATAGTAATTAATGAGACGCTTAGTAGTAGTAATAATAGAAGTAAATAAGAAAACCAAAACATCAATTTATTTTCTCTAATAATCGTGTTGATGTAGATTCAAAAATATATTTTTATGTTAGTTTGGGAACCTCGTTTTGTTACTTGCTTAAAATTGAATCAATTTAGGCCAGCGCTGTCTCTTTGTGAGATTCGAGCTATTGCGAATCCCGCATTACAATAGCAAAAAAGGCTCATCTGGATTTTGTTCATTCAGAAAACTTGCGAAGTCGGTGTCAATTTGGCTTCTAAATTTCTGTAATTTGGGTTGGGTCCATTCAGAAAACTTGCGAAGTTGGTGTCAATTTGGCTTCTAAATTTCTGTAATTTGTAATTGGGTTAGCATTAAGCTTGTTTTTACCTTGTGTCAAATAGATCGCAGCAATAAGCGAATCGAATCTGAAAAAATAGACCGCACTCCTTGAAGGAGACCTCCCTCAAAAACCATAAGATGAACGAGTATATTGTTATATGACTGCTGGCATACGACTGGATCTCTTCCTGAGCTAAGGGAATTTGGCTTTATTTTTCATGCTTTAGTATTTGCGTAAACTGAGTTAGGGAGAGGGGGTAAAATCCCCTCCGTCAATAGAAATACATATTTTAATAGGTTGACATTAGTAGAATTGGTCAGCCTTCTTGTGTGAATATATGATCTGGTCTAATTACTTTGAAGGTCTTATACCTTAGAGTTTCTTTGTTTTCCTCAAAAATTGGACCTCAAAGCTTGGCTTCACTCTATTGTCATTCACAACTGTATTTAACTTGTATCTATAATTCAGTTTATTTCACAGTCCAATATTGTCAGTTTGTTACGTAAACTCGATTCCTTTAATATACAAATACGTTTGTTTCTAAAACTCAATTATTCTACTTTCGATTTTGTGTTGGTGTTTATCTAACAGTTCGTTTTTATGAACGGTAAGTAAAGAGCTACTCTTGTCAATCATTACCAGAGTTCTATATGTTTGAAATGAGTAAACAGTGTATTTATCAAAAGAATCTACTGCTTATGCTGAATCCACGTGCGTAGTGTTCGTTTAGTATATAGCTACGCATTGACAAAAGTTACCAATAGGACACTTACATAATTTAAAAACAAAGGAAAACATCCTCCCAAAAAGGATAATCTAGATGAAAATTCAATGTTATATTATATGTGTCTTATGGAGGTCCCATGATGGAGGTTTCAAGCCCCTATCTACACAAATACAAAAATTTGCATTTTTGTGAGAGGTTTATCAGAAATGTCGTCTCCAGGGGTAAGAAGTTAAATGCTTATAGTAATGACTATACCAACCTAGCTTACAGTGATGGTTGTTTCCTAATGATCAGTGTAATCTGTTTATGGCACCATGATTGTGACAACCTACGGATATCTTTGCGGCACCTTGTTCGTCAATATTAAAGATGTTAAGAGTTCACCTGGCTGCAAAATCAGTTTTTTTTTTTTTTTTTTTTTTTTTTTTTTTTTTTTTTTTTTTTTTTTTTTTTTTTTTTTTTTTTTTTTTTTTTTTTTTTTTTTTTTTTTTTTTTTTTTTTGCTAATTTTAAATTTTCTTAAGTTTATCAATTCTATTTCTGTGCTTAGGATTCAGATTGAAAAACAAGATCATGTATGCGTACTAAACTTGAAAAAAGTATCGCATTGCTATTTTATTTTAACGCTAAATAATAGCCTTTGAAGAGCTGATGAAAATATAGCTGCCTTTTTTTTTCAATCCTTGGTCAGATATGCCGTTTAAAAAGTTGAGGTGTTGAGAACTTAGCGTTGTAAATGGTGTAAGATCAGTGATTTAAATGAAAGTAATTGCCAAACAGTAATACTCGGAAATACTTTTTTTTTTCTGTGTCATTTTGTGTTTCCAGCTTTATTAATTTTCAATTTTCCTAGCCCAGACACTGAGTATTTTAAATCTACCCTCATGTTGTGTATACTAAAAATAAAAAAATATCGAGTGAAAATTCCCAATATGTGTTTCATTACCGTTTGTACAAAGGTTATTTGGGGTACTTATACTCTATATTGTTTCAAAGAATTCTTTTTTTTACGAAATTTCCTCCTCGTGAGCTGGAAAAAATGACAAAATACTCCCTTTCTAAGAGTGAAAAACATATTTTATATTTGAAACATATTTTGTAATAGGCGTTGTTTAATCCACCCGCGACACTCGTCTTCACGTATATGGTTTTTCAAAAGATTGATTTTTTTTCTTATTATCTTTTTCTGGTGTGTAGTTTAAAGAACAGCCAAATCATTTTTACTAGTTTAATGGATATGAGCCTGTAAAAACATGTTTCACGGGAACTAGTTGAAACGATTTCTTTCGAATCTGAACCATATATGGAAAAAATAAAATGGAATTGAATGAAGAAAAGCAGTCTATAAATAAGAGAATACAATGAATAATCTACTAAGATATTTGCCAAATATTAGTTCAAGTTGTTTTTTAATCAATCTGTATTTAAGAAATATCGACGAAGAAAAATGTTAAGGGCAATTAATTTTAGGTAATTAAAGGGCAAGCGATGTGTAATCCAAGGGCGAATATTGAGTTCTTTTTATCATCAGAGGTCCGTGCAATTTCTTTTTCGGTTTTCTTTTATCAAAGTCTGTAGTTTTTTTTGTTCTTTTTTTCTTTACCGACCGAGCTATTGGCTCTCATTTTCTTTTCATATTGGGGACCAATATGTGAAGTCAATTTTTTTTATGAAGTTTGATGGTATAAATTTAAAAGCTGAAAGACCACGAAAAGAAAGGAAATGGAAAGGACAAAATAAAGATGAAAATAAGAAGTGCTGGGGTTTTTTCGATCTTCTTTAGCAATAGGCATACTTTGTATCTTTATAAAGTAGCATTATCCTTGCTGGCACACATGAAACCTGAAATAAGAACAAGAAATAAGAGCTCATATGGCACTTGTGACGAGGCATGAAGAGCTAAGAGCCAAGAGATCATATGGTATGAGCTCTAACAAAATTCTATGAATCAATAGATTGATTTAAAAGGAAAATAAGAGGCTTAATACCGGTCAGGATTTAAAATAAGAGCTCTGAGTCACGATGTCCTTCCAAATATCAAAATTCATTAAGATCCGATCACCCACTCGTATGTTATAAATACCTAATTTTTTCTAATTTTTCCTCTCCCTTTAGCCCCCCAGATGGTCGAATCTGGGAAAACGACTTTATCAAGTCAATTTGTGCAGATCCCTGACACGCCTACAAATTTTCATCGTCCTAGCACGTCCAGAAGCACCAAACTCGCCAAATCACTGAACCCCTCCCCCCAGCTCCCCTAAAGAGAGCGAATCCAGTACGGTTCCGTCAATCACGTATCAAGGACATTTGTTTATTCTATTCACCAAGCTTCATCCCGATTCCTCCACTTAAAGTGTTTTCCAAGATTTTCCCCTCCAACTCCCCCCAATGTCAAAAGATCTGGCCGGGATTTGAAATAAGAGCTCTGAGACATGAATTCCTTCTAAATATCAAATTTCATTAAGATCCGATCATGTACTCGTAAGATAAAAATACCCCAATTTTCACGTTTTCCAAGAATTCCGGTTTCCCCTTCCAATCCCCCCAATGTCACAGGATCTCGTCGGAATTTGAAATTAGAGCTTTAAAGCACAAGATCCTTCTAAATATAAAATTTCATTAATATCTGGTCACTCTTTCGTAAGTTACAAATACCTCAATTTTCAAAATTACCCCCCCCCAATTCCACCAAAGAGAGCAGATCCGGTCCGGTTATGTCAGTCACGTATCTTAGACAGGTTTTTATTCTTCCCATCCAGTTTCATCCTGATCTCACCGCTTTAAGTATTTTCAAAGATTTCCGGTACCCCCAACTGCCCCCCCAAACTACGCTGGATCCGGTTGAGATTTAAAATAAGAGATCTGAGTTTCGAGGTCGTTCTAAATATGAAATTTCATTAAGATCCGATAACTCCTTCGTAAGTTGAAAATACGTCATTTTTCTAATTTTTCAGAATTAATCCCCCCCCCCAATAGAGCGGATCCGTTCCAATTATTTAAATCACGTATCTAAGACTACTGCTTATTTTCCCCACCAAGTTTCACCCCGATCCCTCCAATCTAAGCGTTTTCCATTATTTTAGTTTTCCCAACCTCCCCCCAATGTCAACAGATCCGGTCGCGACTTAAAATAAGAGTTTTGAGACACGATATCTTTCTAAATATCAAATTTCATTGAGATCCGATCACCCGTTCGTAAGTTCAAAATACCTCATTTTTCTAATTTTTCAGAATTACCCCCCCCCCCCCCCAACTACCCCAAAATAGAGCGGATCCGTTCCGGTTATGTCAATCATGTATCTAGGACTTGTGTTTATTTTCCCCACCAAGTTTCATCCCGATCCCTCCACTTTAAGTGTTTTCCAAGTTTTAGGTTTTCCCCTCCGCCTCCCCCCCCCCCAATGTTAATAGATCCGGTCGGGATTTAAAATAAGAGCTCTGAGACACGATATCCTTCTAAATATCAAATTTCATTGAGATCCGATCCCCCATTCGTAAGTTAAAATACCTCATTTTTTCTAATTTTTCAGAATTAATCCCCCCCAACTACCCCAAAGAGAGCGGGTTCCTTCCGGTTATGTCAATCATGTATCTAGGACTTGTGATTATTTTTTATACCAAGTTTCATCCCGATCCCTCCACTCTAAGTGTTTTCCAAGTTTTTAGTTTCCCCCTCCCAACTCTCCCCCCAACTCCCCCCCAATGTTACCAGATCTGGTCGGGATTTAAAATAAGAGCTCTGAGACACGATATCCTTCTAAATATCAAATTTCTTTGAGATCCGATCACCCGTTCGCAAGTTCAATACCTCATTTTTTCAGTTTTTCAGAATTAACCCCCCCCCCCCCCCCAACTACCCAAAAGAGAGCAGATCCGGTCTGGTTATGTCTGTCATGTATCTTAGACAGGTTTTTATTATTCCCATCCAGTTTCATCTTGATCTCACCGCTTTAAGTATTTTCTAAGATCTCCGGTTCCCCCCAACTGCCCCCCCCCCCAATTACGCTGGATCCGGTTGAAATTTAAAATAAGAGGTCTGAGTTACGAGGTCCTTCTAAATATCAAATTTCATTGAGATCCGATCACCCGTTCGTATGTTAAAAATACCTCATTTTTTTAATTTTGAGAATTACCCCCCCCCCCCCCCCAACTACTCCAAAGAGAGCGGATCCGTTCTGGTTATGTCAATCATGTATCTAGGACTTGTGATTATTTTTCCCACCAAGTTTCATCCCGATCCCTCCACTCTAAGTGTTTCTCAAGTTTTAGGTTTCCCCCTCCCAACGCCCCCCCCCCCCCAATATCACCAGATCTGGTCGGGATTTAAAATAACAGCTTTGAGACACGATATCCTTCTAAAAATCAAAAGATCTGATCAACCGTTCGTAAGTTAAAAATACTTCAATTTTTCAATTTTTTCCGAATTAATGGGCCCCCTCCCCCCCAGATGGTCAAATCGGGAGAACGAATATTTCTAATTTAATCTGGTCCAGCCCCTGATACGTCTGCCAAATCGTCCTAGCTTCATCGTCCTAGCTTACCTGGAAGTACCTAAAGTAGCAAAACCGGGACCGACAGACAGACCGACAGAATTTGCGATTGCTATATGTCACTTGGTTAATACCAAGTGCCATAAAAAAACTGGAATACAAGGTGGATTATTCATTAATTATTATTTTTTTTTTGGAAAACAATACAGAGGTGGATATTCCATTGAATTATCAGAGAATAATAACCCCGAGAGTAATCTCCTTTTCCAAATTCTTTTGATGCCGAAAGACATATGACCTGAAATAAAGCCAACTGTCCAATAAGTGATACGATACCCTTCCACTTATGCAAATTTCTGGAATTAACACGAAATGTGATGGATTTGACGTTAAAAGCAGGACGTGGGACAATGATTTCATATATGCTTGAAATGTTTAAAATGTTTGAAGTGTACAGTATTTTTGAAATCATAGTTCTAAACAATCTTGAAGATATAGAATATCAATTCGTATGGATAACCCCTTAGTTTGATGTCTCTTGCTTAATAAAGAAAGCTTGAAAAGTGTTTTATGAAGTCCCTGAGTGTACACTTTTAGTATATTGCGTTCAGATTGTGATTATCGTAATTTGCCCCATGCTTGGAGAGAAAACTGTACTCATCATATTCATGATTTATTAGAATGAGATTTCAATCTTTTGACCTCTTCTATCCATCTTCTTTAATATCTTGTGCTTACATTTAAATCTTAATGTTTATCTGTCTTCTGGAAGAAAGCCAACAAGGGACAAAGCTGAGCTAATTTATTCCCTTGAACTGCAAGGGAATTGGGTCTTTTAAGGGCCATTTCCCCTGTTATATGGGAATGTTACTGTCAAAGGAAACCAATCTGATAAATTTGACTGGGGAGAATTTCAATCATTTCAACTCGATAAGGGCTGATTTTGGTCTGATAATGCGAAATAAATTTTGTAGTCTTTTCGAGGGAAGATTGTGGTTTCTTGGTTGAATGGATCATTAAATAAAAGGAAACTGAAGAAAATGTTTATCACTCCTTTTCAATAAAAGTGTCATTTTTGAAAATGTTTGTGCGTTACGAGGTGCATGACTGGATCCATTTAATTAGCTGATATTAAAAGGTCAACACCTTACTCTGTCACTTTGTGTAACTGAAGGAAGTTTGATTTACTATATTCTGATAATAGCGTTTTTGTCCCCTCCACATAGGTTGGATTGAGTTCATATATGTAGCTAGACAGTAAATATTACGCTCCATCCAGTTTGGGTGGGTATGTCTTATTTCCATACTACTCCTAATCATTATTCAACCTTATTCCTGACTTCATTCAACAGAGCAGCCTGGTAGCCAGAAATTACTACTAGGCCTACTAGCATTACCCGAAATTCCTGCTAGGTTTCCAAATTTTCATGTATTGGACGCATTCTTGGGGTATGACAGGAAAAAACGGCTGGAATGCGTGGCAAAGTGAGCCAATTTAAGTTTCAACAGCTTTTCGCAGGTATACTTTCCGACACAGACCTAGGTCTCAGATTTCAAGTTTGACTTGGCTTGGTCAACCCAAGCTAAATTTTTCATAAAGCTGAAGTAAGCATGGAGAAATCAGCTGCTAAAAATTTTTGAGCTTGAACTCTTTTCTTATCTCTTTACAACTCTTGATCTTCTACTTACCGTTCATGGTAATGAACGGTAAGTAGAGAGCGAACCATGTAAATGAAAATGAAAGTTCAAAAAGGGTTTTTATAACAATACATACATAAAAAAATTCTCTTAAGGGTGGTTTCAAATATGCAAATTCGGTGATTTTAAGTTTATGAATCAAAAGTTATTAGCATGAATTATTTTGTATAATTAAAGAAACTGAGAGAAAATATCCCTAGAAATGGGTACAACCTTGATAAAATCTCATGAATAAATTCAAAATGTTTGAGAAATCTGATGAAGAAATTTCAGGCCAATGCCAGCAAAAACTAGACCTACGTTGCCTGGGCAACGTGAAGTGTTGCGGCAACCTTTGTTCGGCTTCGCCGATTAAAGTGTTGCGAGAGCAACACTTTGGTTTTGTTTCTTCGCTATCGGTTAAATGCTGAAGTTGTCAAAACTATCAAAGCTTTCAAAACGGCATATTCAAAGAAGAACACAATCAGTAATCACATGATCAAATTCTTCAGCGTTGAAAAAACAACAGCAAAAGAATATCGGAAAAAGGGACTAAATTGAGTTTGCAGCCAGTTGAACTTTATCCTTTTCAATCGTAGACATCGTGACGGATGGAAACTTGGAACATTATCTTATATAATCTAGTTGGTATTATAAAGCTATCCGTAACTTTTCAGGATCAAATACCATAGATGTGCACCAATTTGCACAAATTTGTAGCCCCTCATGAACCTCCTCTAGCAACCCATTCTTGCTTACAAGTCCCTCTTCCGTGAGAGACAAAGAATAACACAATCAGTAATCAGATGATCAAAGGCTATTCCTCAGGGTTGAAAAAAAAAAATATTGGAAGAAGGGACTAAATTGACTTTGCAGCCAGTTGAACTTTATCCTTTGCACACCATAGGCTCTGGCTCGAGGACAAGCAAAAACCATCCTTTTTGGCCCCAGGCAAGAGTCGTACGGAGCTTTCCAAAATATAATGTCATATTCATCAATCCGGCCCGAGGTCCACACTAACAGCCGATTATTACTTACTAGGCCCCTAAATGTCACTTTGCAGCCGGTTGAACTTTATCCTTTTCAATCGTAGACATCGTGACGGATGGAAACTTGGAACATTATCTTATGTAATCTAGTTGGTATTATAAAGCTATCTGTAACTTTTCAGGATCAAAATACCATCAGGGACCCATAAATTTCCTGTAATGACTCGCCATCCAGGATCGCTTATTATTGGATGGCGAGTCATTACAGGAAATTTATGGGTCCCTGATTCCATAGATGTGTACCAATTTGCACAAATTTGTAGCCCCTCGTGAGCCTCCTCTAGCAACCGATTCTTACTTACAAGTCCCTCTCCCGGGATATACATCCAAGTTCACCGGAAACAAATAATGGGTACACCAACTAGCAAAAGTTCCAAACCCCTTGTCGCTGAAGTCATTGTAGCCTAACAGCCGATTATTACTTACAACTCCCCTACATGTCTT
Source organism: Artemia franciscana (assembly GCF_032884065.1). Taxonomy (NCBI): domain Eukaryota; kingdom Metazoa; phylum Arthropoda; class Branchiopoda; order Anostraca; family Artemiidae; genus Artemia; species Artemia franciscana. The sequence goes on along the minus strand of NC_088867.1, from coordinate 22,724,726 downwards.
ACAATCGGGAACCAAGTTGTTCTTACCATCAATTACACCAGAAACAGATAATAGGTACACCAATCAGCAAAAGTTGCAAACCCCTCATTGCCAAAGATGATTATAAGCTAATAATCGACTGTTGCTTGGAAGTCCCCTACATATCTCACAATTGGTATCGGCCTATTTTTGGTTCAAGTGGGTACCTTACCATTGAAGTTGTCAACCCCTTGAAACTTTCAAACTGGAGTATGTCATGAAGGAATTTTTGTAACAAAAAATGGATGACATATACTTTGATCAGCTCATCAAGGTCTATCGATTGTCATTGAAAAAAAAATTCTATCTGTCTTAGTTCAAAAGTTGACTTTTTTGCCGGAGGCCAACTTTCTAACACCACCACTTAGAAAGGAGCAAAGGATAAGCTCTAATTTCTTTAGCAATGAGAGAACTTTTAAAGTTTAAGAGGTATATCTGATACCATTTCTCTATTGCAATCCCAAGTAGAAAAAAAGAATGGTAAAGTCAGCTGAAATCACGAACAGAAATGGCTAGAAACAATAGATGGCAGCACTTTCGGACCCGTGGGAAAATCGCACTTTTTTGTTTCTGTAAATTTTTCTATTTATCACTCAAAGAAGATATATTGGCTGTGGGGCCGGGGAACTACCGCATATATTTAACACTTATAGATTTTAGTCCATCTTCAATTTGAAACTGGTGCCTGCCTGCTTGCCTGCTAGAACGGAGCTTTCCACTCGAAAGCAGAAACATGGTTTGATGAAACGAAAGCTTGGCTGCACAACTTCAGATACTCCTCTCTGACATAGGCTATATAACTCCACTTCACTTCGCACACCATAGGCTCTGGCTCGAGGACAAGCAAAAACCATCCTTTTTGGCCCCAGGCAAGAGTTCTACGGAGCTTTCCAAAATGTAATGTCATATTCATCAATCCGGCCTGAGGTCCACACTTTCCGTAAAAACCGCACAGGTTAGACCCTTACCAGTTTCCAGGAATAAGCTGAGATCGGCGGCATAGGAAAAAAAAAAACAAAAAAAAAACGGGACAAAACCAAAGTGTTGCTCTCGCAACACAATAAGAAATTCGCTATTTCTCATGAGATTAGTCATGAACGATTTTTTTTTTCAATAGTGTGGTCATATCAAACTAGTTGTAGAATTGAAAATTTCTGATATTTTGTAGTTCAAACAACGATTACCGCCCGAAAAGAGTCAAAATAGTACTGAGTGAAAATCCCGAGATAGTCTATCGATTCATAACTATAAAAAAGTCAGATATATAGCATCGTTGTTTCAGATGCTATTACGCTGTGTGTTGGCGTATTCTTCTTAAAACAAAATGAAGTCAGCTCAAAATAATCAAAATAAATCAAACAAACAATAGTCCATGCAAAGTAGTTCCTACGTAATAAACGATTTTTACGGAAAACTGCCTTTAAACTTCCTTTCAATGAGCTGATTAGTTTGAGTCTTCATTAATTCATGTGCAGTATTGCTTGGTTTCCCACAAGCAACAAAGAAAAGAACTGTAGATCTCCCTATAGGTGGTGGGGGAGGAGCAACTTGGAGCTTCTAAAGTGAATTTTAAGTTCAAATTTTCTTAGCTCTCAGCGAAAGGGGTTTCAGATGTATTAGAGGGGGCGGGGGTGAATTCACCTCTCACCCTCCCACTATTTGCAGAAATGCATTTAGAATAAGTCACGCAAGGGAAAAGGGAGGAGGCTCCATTAGAAGATGGTTTGAAGATACCCCTTTAAAAGTGTTTAAATATTTACCTGAAATTTTTTTACTGCCATCCAGGACTCTTCTTCCAGAGAAACATTTTAAAGAGTGTACTTTTTCAGGGATCTATTTTTTTCTTTTTCTTTCTTTGAATTGAACTCGAATATAAATAGCTGGGGCTAAGAGAGTTGAAGTACCCTTCATTTTAAATTTAGTCGTAGACATAATATTAAACTCTTGCAAAAATTAAACACGCACATTAAATTTGTTCGAAATGAAAGTAAAGAGTGACTTCAAAACTTTACACCAAGAAGACGTAACAATAAGTGATTCTGTCGATTTGACCTCAGTCCCCCTTGTCATCCCTAAGATGTCACGGATATGCTGTTTTGATCACCTGGGATATATAGCTTTTATTGATTTAACTCTTATCAAGTCAAATCGGTCCCCCAAAATTCCCTGAAAATTTCAACTAAATCTCCTAAGCTGCTCCAGAGAGAGTGAAGATATGCCCATTTTGATAACCTTGGTACCAATGTTTTTTCTCCATATTAGATCGCCACTTCACCGGAAAAGGTTCTAGTTCAACCAGGGCTCGTAGTGCTAAAAGATTTGGACAGATAAGGTACCAAATCTTTCGACCCTTCTCGTGTGCTCTCTCCTTCCGTGTTAGGGTGTGAGGTCCACTCGCCCCCTAATACTCCTCGAAGTTTTCAATTCCTTAAGGTCATTCCCATGGTATTGCAGTTACGCTATTTTGATTTCCGGGCACCACATATTGTCTTTTGATTTGCCTTTCAACTTAAATGTGAGTGCATTGTAGGTCCTATAGAGGATTGTTGTGTATGTTTAGATAGATTGTAGAAAAGATATTTTTAGGCCTTCTCTCTCCATCTCCTCCTACCCTGAATTTAAAAATTTAGGTCCGTCCGCTTGGCACTCTCACTGAAAGTTAACCTCCTACCACACAGTGTCTTTGGATTCGCATTGCTACTCAGACGTTAAAATTTTTTAATTCTTGTAGGGTTTCCTATTTAAAATCGCTTAGGTGAATTAGAGAGAATAATTTTAGCCTCCTTCGTGCATGAGATTAAATTTAAGAAAAAAAGTTTTTTTAACTGAAAGTAAGGATATGAAAGGGGCTGTTCCCTCCTGAACGCCCCACTCTTTACGCTAAAGTTTGACTCTTTCTCTCAACTCTACTTTTTAAAACAGTAAAAAACTTTAGCGTAAAGAATGGGGCGTTGAGGAGGGAACAGGCCCTTTCATATACGGAGTAATTTCTGTTCGTTTTAAGTTTTAATGTCGCTCCTTACTTTCAGTAAAAAAAATTGTTTTTTTTAATTTCTGAACGTTTTTGAATTAATGTATGTTTTGATTTTGGCTCTCCGCACATGAATAATTAAAACGAAACTTGCATATTATTTTTTTTTTTTTGGCTAAATGGCTTTCTCATAGTTTTGACCGGACGATTTTGAGAAAAAAAAGGGAGCGGGGGAGTATGCAATTTTTTGGTTACTTCAAATATCCGTTAGAATGAGCCCTCTCGCGACATTCTAGGGCCACTGGGTCGATAAGATTACCCTTGGGATAAAAAAAAACAAATCAACAAATCAACACGCATTCGTGATCTGTCTTTTGGCAAAAAATACAAAATTCCACATTTTTGTAGATAGGAGCTTGAAACTTCTACTGTGTAGGGTTCTCTGATACGCTGAATCTGATGGTGTGATTTTCATTAAGATTATATGACTTTTAAGGGATATTTACCCCTATTTTCTAAGATAAGGCAAATTTTCTCAGGCTCGTACCTTTTCGTTACGATTATTGGTATCAAAATTCCGTTTTTAGAGTTTCGGTTACTATTGAGCCAGGTTGCTCCTTACTCTTTGATTTGAAGCCCCCTTGCCCTCTCTCTACTCTGCCTTGAAATTCAAACTGTATCCCCACTATCCCTTATAGCGTGTGCTAGGTATTGCAAATATTCTATATTGACTCCCTAGATCTCCATATTGTCCTTAGATAACATCTTCCCCAAGTTAAAATTTGAGGTTCACCTGGCCCCAAAACACTTGTTGGAAGTTTCAGCTCGTTCTTCCAAGCCAATCCTAAAAAATTGTAGATACCTTTTTTCTTTTTTTTTAACCTGGGTTTCAAACTGATCAGAGAGATTAAGTTCTTTGATCAATTTTATTACCTCCTGTCCCCCCCCCCCTCTTAGAGATGTTCAACCTTGTGAACGATAGAACGATACCTGAAAGCTTAATGCTAATTGCACACCCAATATCAAATTAGCCCCTCTTTTCATTATAAAATTTATGTTTATACTTTTGGTTATTTACATTTTCTATGGCCCTTGTTCCAGGTGTTATAAGGGTCAAGTCATTCCTGGAGGCATATTTCTTGGGTCTTCCCACTATTTTGGAACAAAATTGCCATCTAAAATTTTTAGTTGGCTATCTTTGGGGTTACTTGAGGGGTTTGGTAGGAAAAAGGGGCACAGGAGAAGGCCTGGTTGTCCTTTAGCCATTTTAGACTCATAGAAAGGGTGTTTGAAATTTAATTCCAAATCGAATGAATCCCCTCCAAAGCTTATTTCTTTTCCATATAATGCGACGAGAAAAAAAGTAATATTCTTTATTGTTTTAAACAGTAGAGTTGTGAGAAAGAGTCAAACTTTAGTGTAAAGAGCGGGGCGTTGAGGGGACAGTCCCTTTCATATACATAATAATTTCGGTTCGTTTTAAGTTTTAATGTGGCTCCTTACTTTCATTTAAAAAACTTTTTTTTGTTTAATTTCTCAACCTTTTGAATGAAGGTTTTGATTTTAGCTCACCGTACATGAATGATTCAAACAAAATTTGCATATTAATTTTTTTGGGCTAAATGGCTATCTCGAGGTTTCTATCGGTTGATTTTGAGGAAAATGGGGGGGGGGCTTGTTGCCCTCCAATTTTTTTGTTTCTTAAAAAGGCCATTAGAACTTTTAACTTTATATACGAACGTTTCCATTAGTAATAAACATGCGTAATTTACAAATTAAATTACGCAACGAACTTCTGTATTCGTATATTTTTATTAGGTATATGGGGGGGGGATTTGCTCCCTCGTCAATACCTTGCTTTTCATACTAAATTTCGAATTTTATTCTAATTCTTTAAGAATGACCTCTAGACCATAAATGCCGTTTAATTAGAATGAATGGCTGTTTTAAAATTACTAAAAATACTTTAGCGTAAAGAGCGAGGTATTGAGGAGGGGATGAACCACCTCAAATGCGTAATGTTTTGTTTGTTGTAAGTTCTAATGTTGCTCCTTACTTTCAGTTGAAAAAACTCGTTTGGTTCTATTTAATTTCTCATTGTTTTCTAAATAATGCTGGAAAATCTAGCGCCCCCTTCTTGGAAATTCTCTTCCCCCATGATAAATTCCTTCATGGAAAGATCCTCTCACGTAACCCCCCTCCCTCCCCACCATCATAAAATATCCCCTGAAAACGTCAGTATACTTCATCAATAACCAATACTATATGGAAACAAAGGGCAAAATTCTTAACTTGCAGCCCTTCTCCCGGGGACTGGGGGAATTAAGTCGTCCTCAAAGAAATATTTGTTAGATTTTTGACTATTCTCGACAAAATGGCTATCTTAAAATTGTGATCCGATGACTTTGGAGAAAAATGAGCTTGGGGGGGGGCTGGTTGACCTCCAATTTTTTTCAGTTAAAAAGGGCACTAGAACTTTTTATTTCTGTTAGAATGAGCCCTCTCGCGACATTCTAGGACCGCTGGGTCGATACAATCACCCCTGGAAAAAAAACACGCATGCGTGATCTCTCTCCTGGCGAAAAATACAAAATTCCACATTTTTCAAGATAGGAGCTTAAACCCTCTACAGTAGGGTTCTCTGATACGCTGGTTTGATTTTCATTTAGATTCTATTACTTTTAAGAGGTACTTCCCCATTTTTGAAAATATGACAAATTTTCTCAGGCTGGTAGATTTTTATGGGTAAGACTAAACTTGATGAAACTTATATATTTAATGTCAGCATAAAAATACGATTTTTTTGCTGTGTATATTGGTATCAACATCCCGTTTTTAGAGTTTCGATTACTATTGAGCCGGGTCGCTCCTTATTACAGTTCGTTACCACGAACTGTTTGAGAAGGATTGGGACTAGACACTTTTTTTCAAAATGTGCTATTAAACTTGCGGTTGCTGAGGCCAGGGTTTGCTGTTTTCTAGGTTGCAGCAAATTTTGCAACCATGTTTACTATTTTGGCAGCTAAGTTTGTATGTTTTTGTCTACAAGTTCACTTTGATTGGCTTCTGATTTTACTTTATGTTGCACCAAATCATTTCTATTAAATATAAATGTAAGGTGTTTATTTTATACTTGCCCAAGTTTCTATTTAGTGTGTACTCGCCCAAGGCTTTATTCAAGGATACATTTTATTTAAAGTTTCAATTGCTTTGTGTACGGTTTGTTTAGTCATCAGGTCATTGCTGATTAGAACTAATTTCTCAGGAAGTCAGAGTAGATGTGATTTTTAAGAATGTGGCTGTTCAGTGCTGAATGAAAAGATAGCGAACTAATGTCCAAATTCAAAACTTTTTTTATACTTTTCTTGTTTTGCTCTACAGTTTTTCCTAAGTTTTGATGTGTTGCTTTTGGTGCTTTTCTTGTGTTGCTGCAGACACTTTCCTTACTTTTTATGTCTCCTACTGACGTTATAATTTCCGTAATTGCAAACTATTCGATATACCTTTCTTTGATGAATAACTAGGGTCTTATCTTTATCAGAATTAAGAGGACGCGAAATATATGATTTAGTTTTAAAAATAACGGATAAATTATTTTATGGACAAACATTTTGATGGTTGTCTTCAGCGAAAGTCGATAGAGTTTCAACGGAATTTATGTCATTTATTCTGCCTAACATTATGTCTGCTATATTAACACATTTTCATTGCGTGTTTGTACATTGTGGTTGAACAAAATTAGAAAAACAAATACATTTTACATTGGCAAAAGCTTTAAGATAAGTAAAAGTTGGGTCAAATCTAAAATATGTTCCATTGCTGTAAGTCAGCTATTCAATCTGGTGTATTTCCCAACCGGAATCAGTTGTATATTTTCGAAGCTCTGATATTTCTTTTTTAGTATAGTTTTCCCTTCTTTTACAGCGAAACGGCGTGCTGTAACATCTGCCAGCAGTGCCAACGTTTTATCAATATTAGAGCAGCGACCAGAGATCTTGCAACAGTTGCTTGCAACTGTTCTCAATATAATCATGTTTGAAGAGTGTCGCAACCAATTTAGTATGTCTCGGCCATTGCTTGGGCTTGTCCTCTTGAACTCAGATGTAAGTGCCTCTTTCTTGAATGTTTATATACTGTATCCTTTTTTGTAGTATATTTGGGAATCTTACGTCTAGTTCATACATCAGCGGAGATGCTGCAACAATTACCATACCGATTTGAAAAATTGAGATTCCTTTCTGTGGGACATAATAATAAATTGTTGTTTTCCTTCTTCTCAGTTTTTAACAAAATTTGGATTGGTATTATAGTCTTTTTGTTTGTTTTTTTTTTTTTTGTTTTTTTTTTAGTGGCTATACAAAACTGTAGTCAAAAGTGGTCGATCCATTCACAGTTACTTAACTTTAAAAATGTTTATTTATGATAGTTTGTATTATAGTTTTATTATGATACTGCTCTCCAGTACTTGAAGGAAATTTTAGGACTCTTCGTCTGTAAGATACTCCTTGACATTTCAAAGATTTAGACTACCTTCAAACATTCGGTTAAAATACAGGCAATTTATGGAAATTTACGGCCAACTTAAAGAGACTTTGATCACACGGGATTTTATGATTTTACATCCTGAGTCTAGCCAAAGTATAAATTTTCAAAGGGGATTTTAAACAAACCTTGTCTCCCGGAGGGCTGCCAATTTGCGACAGATTTGGGGAGTGGCTAGCATTTTTTGCGACTTTTTTTTTAATCAAGACATTTTTCAAAATCTAAGGATGGGTGGGAGGCAATTGCCGTTCCTGATTTGTCATACTACCGAATAGATTACAAATATTTGATTTGCAGGTTGTTTGAGCTAAGTTTAATATATTTATGTACATATATATATATATATATATATATATATATATATATATATATATATATATATATATATATATATATATATATATATATTGCAAACTTGTGTGTATATGCACGTTATTTTTCCCCCTGTCATAAAATCTGACTTAGAAAACTAAAGCATTTTAGGTGATAAATAGTATCTTTGTCTGACAATGCTTAGCTCAGTGAGAAGACAAAATCATGCCCAAGCCACAGTATAGTCACACATATTGTAAAAACAAGAATGCAAATTTATACATGAATTATGCATGTTTTTCGTTGATTTTAACATCGCACTTGTGGAACAGAAATGAACAGCTTAAATTTCGAAAGTTTGCCTTGAAAAGCTAATGGAACTAATTTTTTCCCTAAATTAATCTGCTTAATTTGAGTCTTTATATCTTTAATCATGTTATTTTTTAACCAAGTTTTTCATACAGAAGTATAGAGTGAAGTCGAAAGTTCACAGATTATAGAAGATATATCTACAAAATTTACTTAAATAAACTGTCTCGTAATGTTTCTCAATATGTGTAGAATTTTAAAAACTAGCATTTTGCTGGAAACACAACACCGATCTAAATGCACCAGGATCTTCTGTTAGGATCAAAAAATTCTATGAGTAGATTGCAAAAAGTAAAAGACTAATTTACAAGTTTCTCAGAAGTCTTTTACTGACCATGATATTGATGACTTGTATACGATTATAGTTCTTTAAAACTCTAAGCAAGCTCAGTTTTCAGTGAAGTGCTAGTCTTTAGTACTGTACAGAAAACATCACGCGTCAGCTTATTACGTTAGCTTTTTTAGAACTAAATTAATTGGATTAACTGAACTGTGGCATATTCTAACATCCGTTGAATTCTAAAAACTAGCGTTTTATTGCTGGTAAATTACTAACGAGAAACTTTTAAATTAGTCTTTGATTTTCTGCAGGATACCCATGGGATTTTCTGATCAAACAGTTCGTGGTAACGAACTGTAGTAAGGAGCGACCCGGCTCAATAGTAACCAAAACTCTAAAAAATGGAATTTTGATACCAATAGCTATATAAAAAGAATCGCATTTTAATGCTGGTTTTAAATATATAAGTTTCATCAAGTTTAGTCTTACCCATCAAAAGTTACGAGCCTGAGAAAATTTGCGTTATTTCAGAAAATAGGGGGAAACACCCCCTAAAAGTCATAGAATCTTAACGAAAATCACACCATCAGATTCAGCGTATCAGAGAACCCTATTGTAGAAGTTTCAAGCTCCTATCTACAAAAATGTGGAATTTTGCATTTTTTGCCAGAAGGCAGATCACGGATGCGTGTTTATTTGTTTTTTTTTGTTTTTTTGTTTTTGTTTTTTTTTCCAGGGGTGATCGTATCGACCCAGTTGTCCTAGAATGTTGCAAGAGGGCTCATTCTAACGGAAATGAAAAGTTCTAGTGCCCTTTTTAAGTGACCAAAAAAATTGGAGGGCACCTAGGCCCCCTCCCACGCTAATTATTTTCCCAAAGTCAACGGATCAAAATTCTGAGATAGCCATTTTATTCAGCGTAGTCGAAAAACCTTATAACTATGTCTTTGGGGACGACTTACTCCCCCACAGTCCCCGTGGGAGGGGCAACAAGTTACAAACTTTGACCTGTGCTTACATATAGTAATGGTTATTGGGAAGTATACAGGCGTTTTCAGGAGGATTTTTTTGGTTGGGGGGAGGAGTTGAGAAGAGGGGGATATGCTGGGGGAACTTTCCATCGAGAATTTGTCATGGGAAAAGAAAACTTCCATGAAGGGAGAGCAGGATTTACTAGCATTATTTAAAAAATAAAATAAAAAATAAATGTGAAAAAGCTTTTTCAGCTGGAAGTAAGGAACAGCAATAAAACTTAAAACAAACAGAAATTATTACCCATATAAGGGGCTCACCTCCTTATGATACCTAGGTCTTTACGCTAAAGTATTTTTAGTAATTTCAACTATTTATTCTACGGCTTTTGTGATTCAGGGGTCATTCTTAATGAATTGGGATAAAATTTAAGCTTTAGTGTAAAGAGCGAGGTACTGACGATGGGGCGAATCCCCTCATATATGTAATAAAAACATGAGAATACAAAAGTTCTTTACGTAAGCTAATTTATAAGCTACGTAAATCTTTTACCAATAAAAAGATTCGTAAAAAATTAAAAGTTCTAGTTGCCTTTTTAATTAACCAAAAAATCGGAGGGCAACTAGGCTTCGCCCCCGCTCTTTTTTTCTCAAAATCATTCGATCAAAATTATGAGAAAGCCATTTAGCCCCCCCCCCCCCCCAAAAAAAAAAATATTCAAATTTCGTTTTGATTATTCCTCTGCGGAGAGCCAAAATCAAAACATGCATTGATTCAAAAACGTTCAGAAATTAAAACAAAAAAACAAGTTTTTTCAACTGAAAGTAAGGAGTGACATCAAAACTTAAAACGCACAGAAATTACTTCGTATATGAAAGAGGCTGCTTCCTCATCAACGCCCCGCTCTTTACGCTAAAGTTTGACTCTTTCTCTCAATTCTTCTTTCTAAAACAGTAAAAAACTTTAGCGTAAAGAGCGGGGCGTTGATGAGGAAGCAGCCTCTTTCATATACGAAGTAATTTCTGTGCGTTTTAAGTTTTGATGTCACTCCTTACTTTCAGTTGAAAAAACTTGTTTTTTTGTATTTAATTTTAAAAGAAGATGCTGTTGTTTTTTTTTGTCAGCTTTATACTGTCGCTAAAGAGCTAATTTTTAGAATTTCACAAACAATAGAAATATCATGAGTCAGTTTATTTAAGCCAGTTTAGTAGGTATACGTTATCTTTCGTAATCTGCGACTTTTTTGAAGTTATCTATCGTAACCTCCGACTTTTTAAAGTTATCTTTTGTAACATGCGAACTCTTTTTAAGTTATATTTCGCAATCTGTTTTTTTAAGTTTATTTCTCGTAATCTGCGACTTTTTTAAAGTTATGTTTCGTAATCTGCGACTTTTTAAGTTACCTTTCGTAACCTGTGACCTTTTTTAAGTTTATCTTTCGTAATCTGCGACTTTTTCAAAGTTATCTTTCGTAACCTGCGGCTTTTTCAAAATTATGTTTCGTAATATGTGACATCTTTTAAGTTACTTTTCATAATCTGCGACTTTTTAAGTTACCTTTCGTAATCTGCGACTTTTTTAGGCTTATTGGTTGTAATCTGCGACTTTTTTGAGTTTATCTTTATGTGACTTTTTTTAAGTTATCTTTTGTAATCTTCAACTATTTTAAGTTATCTTTCATAATCTGCGACCTTTTTTAAGTTACCTTTCGTAATCTACGACTTTTTTAGTTTATCTTTCGTAATCCGCTACTTTACTAAGAGAGCTATGGGGTTTTACAAGAGAAGGATTTTAAACTTACAGTTATGGATTTTTGAGCATGGAGATAGTAATGACGTCATTTTTGCCTTCGTACTCTAGAAAGTGTCATGTGGGAGTTTACGATATAGTTATTTAGGCGAACTTATAAGAAGTCATGTTTAGGATTTAGACCATACAAAATTGATTGGCTATCTTAGAATTCTCATTCTGTGGTATTTTAACTCTCTTTGTGTCAAAATGATGTTTGGTGACGCAATATGGCAGCTAACCTCACTTTGCTCTGGCAAGACCTCTCGTTCCATAAAAAGGGCACCAGAAATAGCAATATCCTTTCAAATGAGCCTTCTTCCAACTTTCTACTACCATCGGCTCGATACGATCACCCCTTGACTATAAATTTATATTACGATCACCCCTTCCCATAACTTTATTTTCGCATGGAACTTTTACTATTAAAATTACGCGAAATAATGCTTACAATTTTTGAAACGGCTACAGATGGCAGTTTTTTCTCGCTGCAGTTCTATTCAAAGCATGTTTTTGAAGTTTTGGTTACTATGGGTCGTGACTCAATCCTTAATAGGTTGCAGCTCTTGCTGCGACTGTGATTTACTTGTGTAAAGAGAAGCTGCTGTTCCAAGCTTCCGTGCTTCGTATTAAGAAAAACTTCTTTCAGTCTTCAATTTGATTGGTCGACCATAGACATGTGTTCAGAATCGATCGACATGTGTTACTATACTTGTTGTTTGGGCAAATTTGACTGTTGCAAGGGATAAAAAGGGATAAGTGGTAAAAAAATACTTTCAAAAGCAACATGGGCATCACGCAAGAATTCATTTGTTCTCAAACCAATATTCTTTCAAACCAAAGCCTTTTGACCTTTTCCTTTTGTAAGTATAGTGTCCTGGCTTAGGCATTCAGCTAGAATTCCTGCTTTGATAACTTCTTACTGCACCTGTCTCCGTGATTTCGAGCGTATTTATCAATTCGAATTGGTTTGCCTTGGAAGTATAGTAATCCTGGTTAGCAAGGACTCACAAGATATTCCAAAACGGAATAGTTTCAACTAAATCCCCAAAAAAGTGATTTACCATTTTTGTGAGACATTATCACCAAACAACTGTTCTCATTTTATGATTTACTTTTATTTTGTTTTATGACCTAAAGCTATGGCAAGGGCATGTGTTACTTGCATTTAGTAATCGACTAGATATGGTAGGCGATATTGTGATAGCCCTGGTAACATCACCCCTCTCTATGAAAAATGATGGATTAGGCCCTGCTTATCCCAATGTCAACAGCGGTTCAGTGTACACTATTTTGTAAAAAAAAATCTGGCTGTGCCTCCTCAATCCCAAAAAATTATTTAGCTTGGGCTGCATCGATGCCTGTAATGGTGTATGTTTACGTTGTTTCTTTAAAAAAAATGTACCCTAAAATTTATTCAGCTTGACTATATATTTCATGGGATAATTATGGGATTGTGACGAAAACCCTATAAATTTAATTAGATCACTAATTTCAAATCACAGGTCTAGCGTTTTGATAAAATTTGCTCATTCTAACTTACTATGAAACATGAAATTAGGTGATATAGATCTTATTTTCTAAGGCAGGAAGGATGGGGTGCATAGGCAGGGAATAGGGCTCATGATGAATAAAGAAGCTGCAAAGTCTTGTTTAGGTTGGGAAGGTATTAATGATAGAATGCTAGTTGCTCATTTTAGGACCAAAAAGTTCCTTAGTTCTTCCCTAGGATGGATGATAGACCATCTATTAACTAGTGAAATGACATTATTCTCATACAATTCTAAAAAAGGGTTATGCCAGCTTTGCCTCTCACTGAGACTATCCGTCTTGGCTTTACACCAATTAGCCATGATTCTCTAAGTTTTTCATCACAGTCCACCATGTTGATTTTAATCAACTTGGGCTCATGTTAGGGTCATGGCGAATCAAGAAGCTGCTAAGTCTTGTTTAGGTTAGGAAGGTATTAGTGATAGAATGCTAGTTGCTCGTTTTAGTACTAAAAAGTGCAGGGTATCAGTCATAGTAGTGTATGACCCTGTAGAACTGGCCGGCGGAGTTAGTAGTGACTCAGATAAATTTTACATACAGCTACGGAAACAAATAGACAGGGTTCTCAGGTAAAAATATGATGTTCAAATTAAGGGGTTTTAATGTCAGGTCGGTAGAAATACGGATAGATGGTATTCTATCCTAGGTAAATTTGATGTAGGAAAAGAAAACAGTAATGGTTACAGATTGCTGGAATTTTGCAGCTATATAAATCTAGTTATAACCAGTACAGTTATAAAATGGCTCATAAATTAACATGATATCCATATGATTATGAAACAGCTACCTTATTGATTAGGCCCAGCGCCAACTGGGCAAATATTTCAAGACAACGGTTGGAAACTATTCTCATCTGCATCTGGGTTACGACCAGTTTACAACCAAAATGAAACCTGTCTCCGCGCACGGACGCGAGTGGTTGTGGATCAATTGTGTTTATGTAATTGAGCAGTTCAGTGTGGTTAAATATGTTGAGTTCCGATGAGGAAGACTTTAATTGACTACTATGGGTACCGCAGGTTTCTTAGGGTTCAGAGGGAGTATTGGGTCCACCCCTACTTGGAAAAGATGCAAAGTCTCGTCTGCTCTTTGCAGCAAAAGAACCGTCTCGAACAGATAGAAAATTTTTCGCATTTTACAGGATGTCTACAGAAAGTTTACAGTTGTACAGCTCTGCATGCTTCTCCTACAAATTTTACGTTCAACTCCTGGTCTGATACATTGAGATCCAAAATAATTGGACAATTTCAACGCGGTAGGTCCTGAAAATGTGTAGGGCAACACTCTGCAACGCAACTGTGACCACTGCTGATGGCTCATACGGAACTATTTTTAGACTGATTAGAAACCAGTCTCATAGGGATTGCCTCGTGGGTGGGGCCCACTCTACTTCAAGGCCATGGTCACAAAACAGTTCGGTGGGCAATTGGTTAGCTATTCTAGTCTCGAAACAGTTGCCCTGTTGGCGCAGGGTCTTATGTTATTGCAAGGCAAAGACTGGCAGTACCGATACATGATGCCAGGACATGTAGAATACTGTTGGGGATGTGAAAAGTAAGGATCACCATATAGTAGTGTCTAGGGTTAATTTAAAGCTAAAATTTAGGATGGGTAACTACTTTCTGGGAAGCTAAGACGCTAGTAGACTGCAGGATGAGAATCTGAGTGAAACTTTCCAGGAACAGTTGCATATGAAACTGGAGAGTAATATTTGACAATGCAGACGATGGATGGAATAATTTTTGGAAATTAGTTTGTGAAGTCGTTGATGGTGTTTAAGGGAAGAAAGTTAGAAACGCGGCTAGGAATAATAGTGAAAATGCTTTATAGAGAAAATGTTTAATAGAGAAAAGGAGGGACTTTTACTAGAATTATTTGAGCGATAGATCATATGGAAATAAGAGGAATGTAAAAAAGTGGAGAAAGTATTGAAATATGTTTTAAGGATTTGTGAAGCGAATGCCATGGATAGAATTGCCGAAGATCTCTGAGATGCAGGAAGACGGCATAATAGTAAAATGTTGTACTAGCATCTTAATAAATTGAAACGGAATAGTCAATTTGGACTTGTCCCAGTTAAAAACAGGAACGAGGCCACAATTAATGATAAGGAAAGAGTTAAAGGAAGATTGCTCGAACATTTTGAGAATGTGCTAAACTGTGACAAGAAAAGATATAGAAAAGAATGAAAAATTTTGTGACACTTTGGATGAGAAGGAAGATTTACTTTTTGAAGAAGAATTAGTTACACTACTAAAGGAATTAAGAAATAATCCGGCTCAGGTGATGAGCCAAACCTCAGGTGGTTTGTTTTTAAATTTGATGGTTATGAGTATAGAGATAAATTAGACAAGATTATGAATACGATTTTAGAAAAAAAGGAAATAGCTAGTGATTTTTAGGAAAACTAATGGAACCCCCAATAGTGAGTTTAGTAATTAAGAGGCATTTGTTTGGTTTCTATAGTAAGCAAATAACTTAGTTTGATGATACTTTTTAGCCTTGGAGATACTGTAGATAAAGTTTTAATAGAAGAACAGTGTGGTTTTGGGAAGGGTAGAGAGTGCGTCGACCACATTTTCACTCTTGGATTAATAAATAAAAAGTCCCTGAGTAATCAAACCCCTTTAGTCCGGCGTTTATAGATGATGAAGAAGCGTTTGATTTAGGTGATAGAAGAGCTTGAGCGAAGTTTCGATCCTTGTGTAGTATACCAGGTAAATACATTAAAGCAATTAGTGCTATGTATGAGAATGACATTGTTGCAGTTACGGTAGGAAATCTGGTTAGTAACTGTTTTTTTTTATTGAATCTGGAGTTAAGGTAGGTTGCATCCTTTTCAGTTATATGGATCATTTTTATGTAAAGAGCACAGTAATGGCAATGCACGAACACGGAATTAATTGGAGAAGTAAAATTCTCCTTGACCTAGATTTGGGTGATGATATAAGCATCCCAGATGAAAATGTTAGCAAAATGATTGAATTTTTAAGAAGAAGACAAAGTCCCTGTGACTCAGAATAACTGAAGGTAAAGAGGTGATGCTGGGTAATGAAAAGATTGACCCCACTTACCTAGGTAGCATTATTAGTAAAGACGATGGGTGCATTAAAGACGTTAAAGGTAGAACTGCCAAGGCCTGCTGTGTTTTTTTTACAGTTGAAAACAGTTTGGAAGAGCAGGAAGATAAGTCTGCGGACCAAGACCAGAATATTGGAAGGTTTAGTGATGACAATGGTCACATATGATTTTAAAGCGCGGGCGCTCCGACAGACGGCGGAGATTTGCTAGATTTTTTTCAGAGAAATTGCCTACTGATTTTTTGGGTACCCCTGACACTGACCTTATCTCAAACAGTAAGCTCTAAAAAACGAGGTTCAATCCCGCTTTTTAGGGCTATAATGAGAGAAATTTTGAGATCACTACAACACGTTCTTCGAATGAAGGATGACAGATTGCCATAGATAGTCCATGTCAGCCACCTGTCAAGGGCCAAAGGAAAAGAAGGTCGTCCCCGAATGCGGTGGGAAGATGCCGTAAGGAAAAATTTAACGGGAATAGGAACTTGTTGGAAGGGTGTAAAGAGGGGGGCTTTCAATAGATTCGGATGGAGGAGGATTGTTGACAGTTGTGTTGGCCTCAGGCGACTTGGTGCTGCACTAAGTTGTTAGTAGTAGCATCATAACTCTGCAAATTATACACACATTCTGTACGCGAGTTGAGCTTTTTTTGGTTGATATTTTTTGGAGTATTTCGACGGTCGTAAGAGGGCATGTACGTTTGTAGTTAGGTATTTTTTGGTGCCGTTTTGAGGAGAAACTATGTTTATTTTTGTGGACTATTTGCCTCTACCTTATCTACACCATGCCCTGCCATTTGGGAGGGGGGCGTGTGTGGTTAGTGTTTGCTTTTGCTTTATAAATTATATTAAAATATGAAAAATTGGATTGATTTTTTTACTCCTGTCTTCATAAAGGGAAAAAGAACATTAAATTTGAAAATGAAAGGTGGAGGGGCTTCAATTTCTATGTTTGTTCACATGTATTACGTCAGGGTTGTAATCAAGCTAAGACTCCTGGATATAGGATAATTTAGGTCGAACGAGGTGGGGTATTAGGGATACCGATAATCCGAAAGTAGAAGCTTTGAAAATATTACTTTTGGACGTGATTCGTTTTATTCAGTAGCATATGTCACTGTGCAAGGCATAACAAGTGCCCAATATATTATTAACTCTCTTACCAGTTTATTTACATGGTTTCGTAAATCTGTTGAAGTTTTGTATGACAGAATAAAGTTTTATTGGGCATAGAGTTTTATTGGGTATTAACCTTTATCTGACAAAATTTGTTTTTCAATCTTTCTAAGTAAAATGAAAACCCGGTCAAAAAAACCTGGTCTAAGAAAAAGAAAACGTGATTCAGTTTCCCGGCGAAAAATATTCAGTGGTAGTCCATAGTGGTAGTGGTAGTCAAACTATAATTTGATCGTACAAACATAAGGAAACGCATTTGGTAAAAGACATAATTTTAAATAACTGAAAAATAGTCGCTTAAGTTTTTATTTATTTTCAGTACTTTACCCAGCTACGGAACACAATTATTAGCAGTCAACCCCCTGACAAGCAGTCTCTTATGGCACAGGGATTTGAAAATTTAATGGATGGCATTGAGAGCAACCTTATGGCTAAAAACCGAGACCGGTGAGTCGGTATTTTCCTGTTTTTCATTCCTTTCTATTATACTACAATTTTTCTGCATTTACTCTCGTTTTACCAAGGAAGATATGCCGTTCAGATCATTTTATAAGAGCTCTCGGAAAATGGAAAATGGAATGGACGTAAACGGCGGTACAGAACATTGTATTAGGGGTTTTTGCTACACAAAGGGTTATAATCCGCAATTTCAAGTTTTTTAATGATTCTTATGAATTGATTGGTATTTAGAAAGCTAAACTAGGAATCGCTAATCATAAACCTTGAAGTGGTGTAACACACCTAACTATAATTCCATTGAATGTGGAAGACATGAATCAATGCTACGACTATCTTGTTTTTCGTTCAACAATTTATATGCTCATATTTAAAAAAAAAGTAGCATTGCTGACTCTTTCCTTTCTTCAGCATTGAACTCAGTCTAAAGAGAGGTGCAATGTACCCTCCAACCGTCCTTATCTGAAGGAAAATTTTGATTCAATGTTAAGAATGGCTGTTGAATAGAGACGGGATAGTCCTCTTTAAAGATTTCGACGATGGAATGTCATATTAAAATCATGTGCATACCTTCATAAATATGGGGGAGAGGCTTTATCACCGGAGAAATATATCCAACTGAACTTACTCAACCCTTTAAAATCGAGAAAATTCTTGCCTGAAATTTATCCATTTTTTACTTCAAATCCTTCCCCAGAAATATACCTCTATTATTGGAATTGGTTAAATGTACGTCCTAATTGTCCTCATTGGAAGACATATTCCTGATTACTACTGAGTGAATGACACCCCCACATTATTAAAGAAAGCTATAGGGTGTTAAATGGAAGGTTACATTCATATCCTTGTCTCCACAGAAGGGCGAGTGGGATGTAGAGGCATCCTCTAAAATAATTTTTCTTCAGAAAACGCTGCACAACTTGAAAACTATAATAATTGTTATTTTTTTTTTTTTTTTTTTTTTTTGAGGCGTCAGCTCCTCATTCCTTCGGCAATAGCCTTTAGGGTTAACTTTTCCATCAAAATAATTAGATTGAGCCATTGTGGAAAATACAGAGGAAGCTTAATCCAATGATTTTTTCCCCTTTTAGTGCCTATTTTAAGAAGTATGGAAAGTTGGTGCCTCTATAACTATCCGGTTTTTTTTGGTATTTTACATTGCTGAGCCACAATTATGTCCCACATAGTGTAAGATATTGAAGAGGCTTGAAAAAAAAAATAACACTTTAACAAAACTAAAACTAACGCCGTCCAGTGTAAGATATCGAAGAGGCTTGTAAAAAACTAACATTTTCTCAGAGCACACTCAGTCGAAGGGCATGTGTTAGTTCCGAGGGGTATTTTCATGTGGTAAATTGTTTCTTTCTCAGGTACATTGCTGTGCTTTATGTGATTAATGTTTTCTTATTATAAGCGAATTAAAAATAGACAGAAAAAAGGTTTTTGACATAAAATAAACCGCTGCTACTTCTATTGACAACTCATTGCATCTTCAAGCTACCTAAGGCCAACCCTGCTCTCTGCGTTCCCATCCACCCATATCCATTACAAGCTTCACTTTAGCCTTTCCCATGTAGTTTGAATTTCCTTTATATAATTTCTAATGATCTCTTCTTATTCCTTTTGGGAACGAATTGTATTATGCTTGGCCAAAAAGTACAATCTTTGTCAAAATCTATAATCGTCTATGTCTATATCATGTCTTTAATCGTTTACCTATAAAACGTGCCGAGCGATCTTAAACTTTCATTTGTTATTACCCTTGATGGTGGGAACCACACTTTCTGTACAGGTTTATTTGACTTGTATTATTTGACTTGTCAGTCCAACGAGTACCTAAAGCTATCCGTAGAGAATCCCTCTGAAAAACATTTAACACATCTTCTGCTTTCGAAAACATCCAAGTTTCAGATCATATTTGACCAGTATCATTGCTTTCTCTTCCAATATTCTAGTCCCAGTTCGCAGACTGAGGTTTTTATTCTTCCAAACTTTTTTCCACTGTGAAAGCCCGGAACCTTGGCTATTCCCTTTTTACGTCTTCACTCCACCCACTTTTTTTGTTAGATAATACTACCTAAGGAAATGAAGCTATCCTCTTAATTGGTTTTCTCGCTAACTAACATCACCTTTTACCCTTCGTTTATTCCCAGTCTAATTGATTCGGTCTTTTTTGTTAATTTTAAAATCAGTTCTTAAATCCTGACCTCTCAGCATACTTAAAAAAGTTATTCATTGCGCTAACATTTTTATCTAGAACACTCAACTAATTTATATAACCAAAGTCCAGGAAATATGTACCTTCCCATTTGATACCATTTTCTCTCATAGACTATCATGTTCCTTAGGACAAACTCTATCAAAACAATTCATGTAAATGAGGATAGGACGCAACTTATTCCGCACCAAATCAACTGCTAATCTTCTTTCCTATTTAACAGCAGCAGTATTATCGTCCCACATAGCACTAATTACTTCAATTTGCTTATCTGTTATACCATACAAGGAAAGAACCTACGCCAAAGCTTTTCTATCTACTGGATCATGTGTCTATTCATACTGTAAAAATGAGGACAAAGGCGGTATCTGATAGTTTTGATCCGTGATTCTCAGGGTGGGACACAGGCCCCACCGTTGGGGTACGGCAATATTTTGGTTGGTCATGAGCAGGGTTTGTACCCTTCAGCTGACAGTACTGAAGGCTAGAGCCTTATTTTTGAAAAAAAAACAATTTTCAGGTAAATGACGTTACATTCATGCATTTCCAGAGCAAAAAGGTGTATGATAGAATGGCAATGACGTCATACATTGTATAAAAGGTGTTGCATTCAGACAATACTTTTCATTGGTATAAAATATGCTTAGAGGATGACCCAAAAAATATATTGAGTTACTGGCCTTTTATTTACGCGTTTTCACCTTCAGGTGAATAGGCAACGTGTAAAGTTTTAAACAACTAAATTTATATATCACGAGAGAACATCGGGGTTTCAGAAATGCCTAGGTGGGGCATGGCCCAAAATCGGTCGGGAGCCAATAGTTTAAACTGGTTTAGTAATCTAAGAGTGAAACTTTGGTTTACGTGTCCTCTCCCCTTCCTAAATCTATAGTATTCTTCTCTTAAAATCTTATCTATACCATTTCCTTGTCAATATGTGTTATCATACTAAGTAATTTGCTTACTACAGAAATCAAGCAATAGCCTCTGTAATAACTGTACTTTCTCCTATTACTTTTCCTATAAAAGGTTCTAATTAAAGTTTTCCTAATATCCTTAGGTATTTCCCCTTTTTCAAGTACCGTATACATAATCTTCAGCATCCTAATCCGAATTTTTCAACCACCATATTCCAAAAGTAATTTATCACGCTATCAGCCCCTGACACCTTATATTTTAAATTGGTACTGTTATGTCTTTCGTGCGAAATAAATCTTTCTCGGATTCTAAATTTTCGAAGTTCTCGTCATTTTTTTTCCTGTATCATTTCCTACGACTTTTTTCTAGAAATTCCCCAACTGTTCTCCTCATCTCTCCTGTACACTTTCCCAATCTTTTTTTAGGTCTTGATCTACCTTTAGATGTGACAATTGTAATATTGTTCTTACTTCACTTCTTATCCTTGTAAAATCTATGACCTAGAAGATTCTAATAACCCCTGAAACCACTTTTCTTTTCTACCAAGGTAAAACCGTTTTCGCCATTATTCCTAGATGCATTTCTAATTTGTCCTATCCCCCCCGCCCAGAATACTCTGCTACTTTTTTTAACTTATTTCCTAAAATTAACTCACCCATTTTCAATGTTTTCGAATTTCAAACTCTCCAGTTTTATATCTAACTGTTCATGGAAACTTCTTATCAAGTTTCCATCCTGGAGCTTATCAACGTCATAGCTACCCGGAAGAGAATTGTCCTTTCTAAATTTCAACTTTAAACGCTACTAGATGTGATCTTTACGCTTATCTTCAGTTAAAGCACTCGTATATAGCATAGTATCCTGTGTCGATCATCCCAGTCTTCGAATTACATTAACACAACCAATAAAGTTACCCATATCACCATTGTTTAATGGGTCTTTGTGGTCTGAGCCTTGACTCAGTTTGGCGAGTTTGCTATTAATAACAGTAACAATCGTGTGTGGACCATTTTGACTTATGAGGCATTTTATGACCAAAGATCGTATAGATTATAATTAGATTATTGTGCCTACAAGTTTGTTTTGTTGGTAAAACAATCACATTTTAAGACCCCAAATTCATCTAAGCTAGGTTAGCGTCTATGTCTATTTTTACCAATTTGGAGGTGAAAGTCTCCTAATAAAATACCCATACTCTACCTGGGATCTTTCCTGTTTGCTCCTGTAATTGTGCGCGTGATTCTAATTCTACAATTCTAACTCTACAGTTTCCGTCTGACGGTCAAACAGTTCGTGGTAACGAACTGTAGTAAGGAGCGACCTGGCTCAATAGTAACCGAAACTCTAAAAAATGGAATTTTGATACCAATAGTTACATCAAAAGAATCGCATTTTAATGCTGATTTTAAATATATAAGTTTCATCAAGATTAGTTTTACTTATCAAAAGTTAAGAGCCTGAGAAAATTTGCCTAATTTTAGAAAATGGGCGGAAACACCCCCTAAAAGTCATACAATCTTAACGAAAATCACACCATCAGATTCAGCGTATCAGAGAACCCTATTGTAGAAATTTCAAGCTCCTATCTACAATTAAATAAAAAAAAATAGTTTTTTTTAACTGAAAATAAGGAGCGACTTAAAAACTTAAAACGAACAGAAATTACTTCGTGTATGAAAGGGGCTGTTCCCTTCTCAACGCCCCGCTCTTTACGCTAAAGTTTTACTCTTTCTCTCAATTCTATTTTATTAAACAGTAAAAAACTTATGTCCCATGTCCCACAGTCCCCGTGGGAGGGACTGCAAGTTACGAACTTTGACCTGTGTTTACATATAGTAATGGCTATTGGGAAGTGTACAGACGTTTTCAGGAGTATTTTTTTGATCCGGGGGAGGGGGATAAGTTGATGGGGGGGTTACTTGGGAGGATCTTTCCATGGAGAAATTTGTCATGGGGGAAGAGAATTTCAATGAAGGGGGCGCAGGATTGTCTAGCATTATTTAAAAAAAAAACAATGAAAAAATAAATATGAAAAGTTTTTTTCAACTGAAAATAAGGAGCATCATTAAAACTTAAAACGAACAGAAATTATTACGCATATGAGGGGTTTACCTCCTCATAATACCACGCTCCATGCGCTAAAGTATTTTTAGTAATTTCAACTATTTATTCTACGGCCTTTGTGATTCAGGGGTCATTCTTAAGGAATTGGGACAAAATTTAAGCTTTAGTGTAAAGAGCGAGGTATTGACGAGGGGGTGAACCCCCTCATATACGCAATAAAAAAATACGAATATGGAAGTTCGTCACGCAAGTTAATTCGTAAGTTACGTATATTTTTTACTAACGTTCGTAAGAAATTAAAAGTTTTAGTTGCCTTTTTAAGCAATAAAAAAAATGGAGGGCAACTAGGACTACTCCCTTGCTCCTTTTCTTTCTCACAATCTTCCGATTAAAAAAAATTAATATGCAAATTTCGTTTTAATTATTTATGTGCAGAGAGCCAAGATCAAAAAATTCATTAATTAAAAAAATGTTTTATTTTTTCAAATTAATTTAAAAAGAAGAAGGTAAGTAGAACTCTCGGGACTACAAGGTATTAAATAAATAAAAAGTTTTTTTTAACTAAAAGTAAGGAGCGACATTAAAACTTAAAACGAACAGAAATTACTCCGTATATGAATAGGGCTTTTCCTCCTCAACGCCCCGCTCTTTACGCTTAAGTTTTTCACTATTTTAAAAAGTAGAGTTAAGAGAAAGAGCCAAACTTTGGCGTAAAGGGCGGGGCGTTAAGGAGGGAAAGCCCTTGTCATATACGGAGTAATTTCTGTTCGTTTTAAGTTTTAATGTCGCTCCTTACTTTTAGTTAAAATTTTTTTTTTTTTTAATACCTTGTAGTCTCGAGAGTTCTACTTACCTTCTTCTTTTAAAAACTTGGACTTGATCATTTTACACAGTAAAGCATTTACGCATTTATGAGACTTTTCAATTTTCAAAGCAGCGTTTAAAATATTTTGTATAAAGAGAGAGTAGTTTAGGATAATTTCTGTCCGTTCTAAGTTGTAATGGTGCCTTTAATTATGCGCAGCTTAATAATGGTATTATATTTTAAAAGTTTAAAATGGGCTTGCTTAGTAAATTCATAGTTCCAGCAAGTGACATTTTGACCCTCGAGGCCTATATATTCTTCAAGCTGTCTTGCCTTCGTCATCGCAGAAACCATCTTTCTTTCTTTATCCGAAGTCTATCTTGGAAGCCCGTTAATATTATATAATCCATCAATATTATAGAGTTATTTACATTAATTCTTTTAGCATGATAGATCTGCTTTAGTTCCAACTGGGAAGATACTCTGTTGGCTACGACTAGAATCCAGAAATTCTGTTTTTTTATTCTTTGATTGATGCTGGTTGCTCCTCTTTGTTTTATTCCTCTTTCTTTTTAAGCTACAAATTGGACTCGGGACTCTGCCAACGGAATTTTCGTGTGTCTTTTATAAGTTATTTCCTGTCTGTATAATGTTGATTCAACCGGATATCATGATCAAGGGATTCTTTTGTTTTGTAATAAACGCAGATAAAACTTTTACAACAGTGTCTCCGCTAGGGACATTACTCTTTTTTAGTTATTGTTGTATGGTATCCTTGAAGAACGTATGGTCGTGTTTTCGTATTTTACTCCAATATGCCAAGCCTTTGAAAATATATTTCGAAAGCATGTTTAAATATGAACCTAGCAAACTTGAATAAAGTATTTTGTATTTCATATTTTACAATTTAGCTTCATTTTCTATTTTGTGTCTTTTCTTCTTTATTTTGTTCCATCTGTCTTTCGGATGGTTGTTTTGTGTCGTATGGTTTGACTGGGCCATGTTGTCGAATTGTTTGTAGTTTGGTGCTCTCTGCACACACGAGCTAGCTCTTTGTACAGAATATTTGTATGTCTCTTTGTAAAAATGTATATCTAAATAGAATGTACAGGTCTGCTGAAAATGAGTTAAACATAATCAACACCAGGCAGGTATGCAGTAGGAGGATAGGGTTTTAGTTCTTGTCTTCTCTTGACATCTCAGGCTGATTGTCATTGCGGTAGTATTAGTAGTCATGGTTGCAGCGGTAGCTGCAACCTAGTAAAAGATGAACACATCCTATGGTAAAAAAAGAGCCTGAAACCCCTAAAAAGAGTGTAGGATGGAAACACAAAGTACACCATTAGAATTGTCTTGGCCGAAAGCCCTATACAGGATACTTACAGTTCCTTGGCTTCAACAAAAAGGAAAATCTATTGGCTTGAAAAACCAGGACCGTGGTTGCAACATAGTAAAATCTGCATCGGAAGTACCTTTTTTTTCATTTTTCTTCTCCAGAGCTACCGGGACACTCAAACATCATAGAGAGCCGTTTAATGGCTCACTTTAAAGGAAATTGCTACATCTAGTGCCTTTTGTCATAAAATGACATAATATTTAAAATAAAATCTATTAATTGCGAAAAACAACATTTTCTTATAATACATAGGTTACAAAGTTCTAGATGCTTTTGACACAGTTCTGCTTCATAGCTAGAATACTACGAAGAAATTTTATGAATTGTTTTTACTGTATGAGAGCAGCAGAGACAGTACTGACCGTACGTCTAGTAGTACTGTGTATCGACAGCTGCGTCCGAGAGTGAATTCTGTTAATGGCTTTTACAATCTAATGGCCATGTTTTTTTTTTCAGATATTTTATTGTTACATTATCAAAAAGTGCCTAGAACTAACTCCCTTCGAATCCTATGCAGAGGTTCACAGTTATTTAGCTGCGATAACTTTTAACTCATCCTATGTAACAATGGTAGAACAATTTCTTAACACCCTTGGAATATCTGAACAGTTTATTCATCTGGCACTTAATCCACAAAAAAAAATTAAACTAGATTAAACATAACTTGAAGCGAATAGGATCATATCCTTATTACAGAGCAAAAGTCAGTTTTTTTTACGACCGGTGTTCTAAACAGTAAGCATAACTAATATGTGTTCTAAACAACTAAAGT